>NC_140581.1:28918823-29138823 GCF_964204655.1 Triturus cristatus
CTCTCTCTCTCTTCCTCTCTCTCCTTTTGTACTTTCTTTCTCTCTTTCTCACTCTCTCTGTCCTTTTGTACTGTCTTTCTTTTTCTCTTCTCTCTCTCTCTCCTCTCTCTCTTTCTTTCTATCTCTCTCTCTCTTTCTCACTCTCTCTCCATTTGTACTTTCTATCGCTTTCTTTCTCTTTCTCTTTCTCTCTCTCACTCTTCCTCTCTCTCGTCCCCTCTCTCCTTCTCTCTCTCTCTCCTTTTCTCTCTAACCCTCTCTTTCTCTCTCTTCCTCTTGCTCTCTCTCTCTCTTTCCTCTCTCTCTCTCCTTTTGTGCTTTCTCTCACTCTCTCTCCTATTGTATTTTCTCTCTCTCTCTCGTCCTCTCTCTCTCCTTTTGTACTTTTACTCTCTCGCGCTCTCTCTCGCTCTCTCATCCTCTCTCTCTCTTCCTCTCTCTCTCTCTCTCTTTGTACTGCTCTCCTCTAGCGCCCCTATTTCTCCTCAGCACCCCTCTGACTGCTGTCATCGCCCGGGTGGGTTTTCATGACGAGTCCCGGCTGGGTGAGGCTGAAGGCAGTGTGAGATTCTGACAGTGCCAGTCACTGTGGTAAAAGGTGTTCTGACTACATGCTCATCCAGTCTTTGGCCTCTCTGCAGAGTGTACAGGGGCATGGTCACGCGTGCTGGTTGTAATAGTGATCTATGAGACAGCGCCGTGAAGGAGGTGCACAGCTGTCCTAATATGGTGGCACTATGGAGACACATGCAGCGATTGGAGAGGAAGGGTGAATGCTTAGATGTACGGATGCAGGAGCTACGGAAAGACGTGCGCGGAGAACGACAGTTGAAGTGGTTAGTGCATAGGGGTGACTGAAGAGGAAATGATGCAAAAGGCATATTAGGAACGCGAGATGTTATTCGTGTGCCTGATATGGAATAAATAGGGCTAACAAGCATTGATAAAGCCAGCAGGTTGGCCTCGACTTAGGTGACGTGATTGATGCGCTGCCAGAAAGCACGGACAGAGCTGGCCAGGGTGCATGCTGTCAAGCGCCGGACTCGGGTCACATGTTCAGGCCACGCCCAGAATGAGATATGCCACGCCCTTGCGGATCCTTTAGCCGAAGCCCGCCCTCCTCTTTGTATCCAGCTGAGAGAGCCGTCAGCACCAGGGAACACAGGGAGGGGAAACAAAGAGAAAGGGGAAACAAAGAGAAGGGGGAAGAAGGAAGGAGGAAGCTAAGATAAACAGGGACAGAGCAAGAAAGGGACAGAGGATGAGAAAAGTAAATATAAAACTGGCAAGAGTCAGACCTGGCAGTACCATCGAAAGGAGGTTAAAAGAGTTCAAGATGAACTATACAAAATAAGAAAAGGGGACAGAAGAACAGAGAAAGAGGGAAAGGGCACTATGAGAAAAAAATATGCGAAAATAAATAAAAAGGTTACGATGAAAGGAAACCGTGACTACAGAGCAAAGGGAACACAGGTAAACAGCAGAAAGAATGCAAGGAAAAGAGCAAGAAGGTGGGATCAACACAAAGAGGAGAAAAGAAGGGGCACTGTGTGTGCCTCACCAGTGAGCGATACAACAAACAAATGATGGACGGAATGCTGACAATGCAGACATTCTCCCCCAGTCAAGAGATCTGGGTTAAATCCATCGTTCTTTTGCCCACTACACCACCCCAGTTCAGACATGGCCATATGCAAATCAGTCTTGACCCTGTGCCTCATGGGAACAGTCCAGCCCGAACTGCCAAGCCATGTCTTCCCTGGACCGGAATCAAGCATCCTAGGACCGGTTTCTGGCTATCAGCCGTCATCAGCCAGGATAGCTTGACTCCAGTGGCGTAGTGAGCACGGGTCCCACGTCTGGGAATACCCATCCCACTTAGGGCGAAAAGCGTTACAACAAACAAATGATGGACGGAATGCTGACAATGCATACATTCTCCCCCAGTCAAGAGATCTGGGTTAAATCCGTTCTTTTGCCCACTACACCACCCCAGTTCAGACATGGCCATATGCAAATCAGTCTTGACCCTGTGCCTCATGGGAACAGTCCAGCCCGAACTGCCAAGCCATGTCTTCCCTGGACCGGAATCAAGCATCCTAGGACCGGTTTCTGGCTATCAGCCGTCATCAGCCAGGATAGCTTGACTCCAGTGGCGTAGTGAGCACGGGTCCCACGTCTGGGAATACCCATCCCACTTAGGGCGAAAAGCGTTACAACAAACAAATGATGGACGGAATGCTGACAATGCATACATTCTCCCCCAGTCAAGAGATCTGGGTTAAATCCATCGTTCTTTTGCCCACTACACCACCCCAGTTCAGACATGGCCATATGCAAATCAGTCTTGACCCTGTGCCTCATGGGAACAGTCCAGCCCGAACTGCCAAGCCATGTCTTCCCTGGACCGGAATCAAGCATCCTAGGACCGGTTTCTGGCTATCAGCCGTCATCAGCCAGGATAGCTTGACTCCAGTGGCGTAGTGAGCACGGGTCCCACGTCTGGGAATACCCATCCCACTTAGGGCGAAAAGCGTTACAACAAACAAATGATGGACGGAATGCTGACAATGCATACATTCTCCCCCAGTCAAGAGATCTGGGTTAAATCCATCGTTCTTTTGCCCACTACACCACCCCAGTTCAGACATGGCCATATGCAAATCAGTCTTGACCCTGTGCCTCATGGGAACAGTCCAGCCCGAACTGCCAAGCCATGTCTTCCCTGGACCGGAATCAAGCATCCTAGGACCGGTTTCTGGCTATCAGCCGTCATCAGCCAGGATAGCTTGACTCCAGTGGCGTAGTGAGCACGGGTCCCACGTCTGGGAATACCCATCCCACTTAGGGCGAAAAGCGTTACAACAAACAAATGATGGACGGAATGCTGACAATGCATACATTCTGCCCCAGTCAAGAGATCTGGATTAAATCCATCGTTCTTTTGCCCACTACACCACCCCAGTTCAGACATGGCCATATGCAAATCAGTCTTGACCCTGTGCCTCATGGGAACAGTCCAGCCCGAACTGCCAAGCCATGTCTTCCCTGGACCGGAATCAAGCATCCTAGGACCGGTTTCTGGCTATCAGCCGTTATCAGCCAGGATAGCTTGACTCCAGTGGCGTAGTGAGCACGGGTCCCACGTCTGGGAATACCCATCCCACTTAGGGCGAAAAGCGTTACAACAAACAAATGATGGACGGAATGCTGACAATGCATACATTCTCCCCCAGTCAAGAGATCTGGGTTAAATCCATCGTTCTTTTGCCCACTACACCACCCCAGTTCAGACATGGCCATATGCAAATCAGTCTTGACCCTGTGCCTCATGAGAACAGTCCAGCCCGAACTGCCAAGCCATGTCTTCCCTGGACCGGAATCAAGCATCCTAGGACCGGTTTCTGGCTATCAGCCGTCATCAGCCAGGATAGCTTGACTCCAGAGGCGTAGTGAGCACGGGTCCCACGTCTGGGAATACCCATCCCACTTAGGGCGAAAAGCGTTACAACAAACAAATGATGGACGGAATGCTGACAATGCATACATTCTCCCCCAGTCAAGAGATCTGGGTTAAATCCATCGTTCTTTTGCCCACTACACCACCCCAGTTCAGACATGGCCATATGCAAATCAGTCTTGACCCTGTGCCTCATGGGAACAGTCCAGCCCGAACTGCCAAGCCATGTCTTCCCTGGACCGGAATCAAGCATCCTAGGACCGGTTTCTGGCTATCAGCCGTCATCAGCCAGGATAGCTTGACTCCAGTGGCGTAGTGAGCACGGGTCCCACGTCTGGGAATACCCATCCCACTTAGGGCGAAAAGCGTTACAACAAACAAATGATGGACGGAATGCTGACAATGCATACATTCTCCCCCAGTCAAGAGATCTGGGTTAAATCCATCGTTCTTTTGCCCACTACACCACCCCAGTTCAGACATGGCCATATGCAAATCAGTCTTGACCCTGTGCCTCATGGGAAAAGTCCAGCCCGAACTGCCAAGCCATGTCTTCCCTGGACCGGAATCAAGCATCCTAGGACCGGTTTCTGGCTATCAGCCGTCATCAGCCAGGATAGCTTGACTCCAGTGGCGTAGTGAGCACGGGTCCCACGTCTGGGAATACCCATCCCACTTAGGGCGAAAAGCGTTACAACAAACAAATGATGGACGGAATGCTGACAATGCATACATTCTCCCCCAGTCAAGAGATCTGGGTTAAATCCATCGTTCTTTTGCCCACTACACCACCCCAGTTCAGACATGGCCATATGCAAATCAGTCTTGACCCTGTGCCTCATATATAGGTGTGTGCGTAGAGAGAGGTAGAGGTAGAAGTAGAGAGGTAGAGAGTGGTAGAGAAGTAGAGAAGTAGAGAGTAGAGAGTAGTAGAGAGAGAGGCAGAGAGAGGTAGAGAGAGAGATAGAGAGAGGTAGAGTAGAGAGTGAGTAGTAGAGAGTGAGTAGTAGAGAGTAGAGAGTGAGTAGTAGAGAGTAGTAGAGAGTGTGTAGTAGAGTGTAGTAGAGAGTGAGTAGTAGAGTGTAGTAGAGAGTGAGTAGTAGAGTGTAGTAGAAAGTAGTAGAGAGTAGTAGAGAGTGAGTGAGTAGTAGAGAGTGAGTAGTAGAGTAGTAGAGAGTGAGTGGTAGAGAATAGTAGAGAATGAGTAGAGAGTGAGTAGTAGAGCGTGAGTAGTAGAGAGTAGCAGAGAGAGTAGAGAGTAGTAGAGAGTAGTAGAGAGTGAGTAGAGAGTAGTAGATAGTAGAGAGTGAGTAGTAGAGAGTAGTAGAGAGTGAGTAGTAGAGAGTGAGTAGTAGAGAGTAGAGAGAGTGTAGTAGAGAGTAGTAGAAAATGAGTAGTAGAGAGTAGTAGAGAGTGAGTAGTAGATATTGAGTAGTAGAGAGCAGTAGAGAGTGAGTAGTAGAGAGTAGTAAAGAGTGAGTAGAGTAGAGAGTAGTAGAGAGTGAGTAGAGTAGAGAGTGAGTAGAGAGTAGTAGAGAATAGTAGAGAGTGAGTAATAGAGAGTGAGTAGTAGAGAGTAGTAGAGAGTGAGTAGTAGAGAGTAGTAGAGAGTGAGAAGTAGAGAGTAGTAGAGAATGAGTAATAGAGAGTAGTAGAGTAGTAAAGAGTGAGTAGTAGAGAGTAAGAGTGAGTAGAGTAGAGAGTAGTAGGGAGTAGTAGAGAGTAGTACAGAGTGAGTAAAATATAGTAGTAGAGAGTGAGTAGTAGATAATAGTAGAGAGTGAGTAGTAGAGAGTAGTAGAGAGTAGTAGTAGAGAGTAAGTAGTAGAGAGTAATAGAGAGTAGTAGAGAGTCAGTAGAGAGTAGTAGCGAGTGAGTAGTAGAGAGTAGTAGTAGAGAGTAAGTAATAGAGAGTAGTAGAGAGTGAGCAGTAGAGAGTAGAGAGAGTGTAGTAGAGAGTAGTAGAAGGTGAGTAGTAGAGAGTCGTAGAGAGTGAGTAGTAGAGAGTGAGTAGTAGAGAGAGAGTAGTAGAGAGTGAGTAGTAGAGAGTAGTAAAGAGTGAGTAGAGTAGAGAGTAGTAGAGAGTAGTAGAGAGTGAGTAGTAGAGAGTAGTAGTTAGTAGAGAGTAGTAGAGAATAGTAGAGAGTGAGTAATGGAGAGTGAGTAGTAGAGAGAGAGTAGTAGAGAGTGAGTAGTAGAGAGTAGTAAAGAGTGAGTAGAGTAGAGAGTAGTAGAGAGTAGTAGAGAGTGAGTAGTAGAGAGTAGTAGTTAGTAGAGAGTAGTAGAGAATAGTAGAGAGTGAGTAATGGAGAGTGAGTAGTAGAGAGTAGTAGAGAGAGAGAGGCAGAGAGGTAGAGAGAGGTAGAGAGGTAGAATAGAGAGTAGAGAGTAGAGAGTGAGTAGAGAGTAGTAGAGAGTGAGTAGTAGAGTGTAGTAGAAAGTAGTAGAGAGTAGTAGAGAGTAGTAGAGAGTAGTAGAGAGTGAGTGAGTAGTAGAGAGTGAGTAGTAGAGAGTAGTAGAGAGTGAGTAGTAGAGAATAGTAGAGAATGAGTAGAGAGTGAGTAGTAGAGTGTGAGTAGTAGAGAGTAGTAGAGAGAGTAGAGAGTAGTAGAGAGTAGTAGAGAGTAGTAGAGAGTGAGTAGTAGAGAGTGAGTAGTAGAGAGTGAGTAGTAGAGAGTGAGTAGTAGAGAGTGAGTAGTAGAGTGTAGTAGAGTATAGTAGAGTGAGTAGTTGAGAGTAGTAGAGAGTGAGTAGAGAGTAGTGGATAGTAGAGAGTGAGTAGTACAGAGTGAGTAGTACAGAGTAGAGAGTAGGAGAGAGTAGTAGAGAGTGAGTAGGAGAGAGTAGTAGAGAGTGAGTAGTAGAGAGTAGTAGAGAGTGAGTAGTAGAGAGTGAGTAGTAGAGAGTAGTAGAGAGTGAGTAGTAGAGTAGTAGAGAATGAGAAGTAGAAAGTATTAGAGAGTGAGTAGTAGAGAGTGAGTAGTAGAGAGTAGTAGAGAGTGAGTAGTAGAGAGCAGCACAGAGAGAGTAGAGAGTAGTAGAGAGTGAGTAGTAGAGAGTGAGTAGTAGAGTGTAGTAGAGAGTAGTAGAAAGTGAGTAGTAGAGAGTAGAGAGAGTGTAGTAGAGAGTAGTAGAAAGTGAGTAGTAGAGAGTAGTAGAGAGTAAGTAGTAGATATTGAGTAGTAGAGAGCAGTAGAGAGTGAGTAATAGAGAGTGAGTAGTAGAGCGAGAATAGTAGAGAGTGAGTAGTAGAGAGTAGTAAAGAGTGAGTAGAGTAGAGAGTAGTAGAGAGTAGTAGAGAGTGAGTAGTAGAGAGTAGTAGAGAGTGAGTAGAGAGTAGTAGAGAATAGTAGAGAGTGAGTAATAGAGAGTAGTAGAGAGTGAGTAGAGAGTAGTAGAGAGTAGTAGAGAGTGAGTAGAGAGTAGAGAGTAGCAGAGAGTAGTAGAGATTAGTAGAGAGTGAGTAGTAGAGAGTAGTAGAGAGTGAGTAGTAGAGAGTAGTAGAGAATGAGTAGTAGAGAGTAGTAGAGAGTGAGTAGTAGAGCGTAGTAGTGAGTAGAGTAGAGAGTAGTAGGGAGTAGTAGAGAGTGAGTAGAATATAGTAGTAGAGAGTGAGTAGTAGAGAATAGTAGAGAGTGAGTAGTAGAGAGTCAGTAGAGAGTAGTAGCGAGTGAGTATTAGAGAGTAGTAGAGAGTTAGTAGTAGAGAGTAGAGATAGTATAGTAGAGTAGTAGAAAGTGAGAAGTAGAGAGTCGTAGAGAGTGAGTAGTAGTGATTGAGTAGTAGAGAGCATTAGAGAGTGAGTAGTAGAGAGTGAGTAGTTATGTTATGTTATGTTAAATAGTTTGTAAAGCGCGTGAATCACCCCCGGTGGGGGTCTCTCAGCGCTGGCAGAACTGTGCGGGGACGTTGGAGCGGTGTCATTCTGTGAACAGGGTGGTTTTCAGTGTCTTCCTAAACCTGAGGTAGTCGAAGCACTGTCTGAGCGGAAGGGGGAGCTGATTCCAGACCAGCGGAGCTTGGTAGGAGAAAGATCTACCTCCAAGCCGTGCTCTCTTTATCCTTGGATTGAGTAACAGAGATTTAGAACATGATCTCAGGTCGCGGTTAGGAATGTATTGGTGAAGCCTTTCCGCCAGATATATCGTGCCAGGGCCCCACAGAGCTTTGTGTGTCAAGCAACAGAGCTTAAACATGATACGTTTCCTCACTGGTAACCAGTGCAGACGTTGAAGCAGCGGATGAGAGGCTGATCTAAACGGTGCATTGGTAACCAATCGTGCAGCGGTGTTTTGCACCACTTGCAAGCGGCTGAGGGCAGATTCATTGGCGGCAACCAAAAGGGCATTGCAGTAGTCCAATTTATTCAACACAAGAGCCTGAATAAGAGTTTTGCGGAAGAGTCCGGGAGATAGGGGAGAGCTTTCCTCAGAAGGCTCAGTGTAAAGAAACATGCACTAACTGTGTCAGATACATGATCTTTCATATTCAAAGCCTGGTCGAAACGGACCCCAAGGTTTTTTGCTGTAAGCTTAGGCTGGGGAGCGGGACCCAATTCAGTTGGCCACCAAGTAGGTGACCACATAATGGGGGCATCTCCAAAGAGAATAATCTCTGTTTTGCTGGCATTCAGCTGGAGGTAATTGCTGCTCATCCACTCCGAGATAGATAGCATACCTAGGGAGAAGGATGTTTGAGCTGTCGGTGAGGATTTGTCAAAAGGGAAGATAAGTTGGGAGTCATCAGCATAAGATACGGGGATGAACCCAAGAGATCTTAAAAGAGAAGCAAGGGGGGCCACATAGATATTAAACAGTGTTGGGCTCAGACAGGAGCCCTGTGGCACACCCTTGTACAAACTTTCGGCGGTGGAACGGAAAGGACCAAGATTAAGAGTTTGTGTGCGGTCGGAGAGGAAACTGGTAACCCAGTTCATCGCCATTCCCCCTAGTCCAGTCCCTCTTAATCTTCCGAGCAGGGTCAGATGGTCAACCGTATCGAAAGCGGTGGACAGATCTAAAAGGACCAAGATGGCAGATTGTCCTTGATCAAGTGTCTGTCTGATGTGGTCAGTGACTGCTACCAAAGCGGTCTCAGTACTATAGTTTGCACGGAACCCTGATTGGGACGGGTCCAGGTAACCAGTAGCTTCGATATGGCTCGAAAGATGTTTATTCACATGCTTCTCAAGGACCTTGCTCAGGTAGGGGAGGAGGGAAATAGGACGAACGTTGGAGAGGACATCCATGGGAAGCTTGTTATTTTTACGCAGTGGGATGACCTGGGCTGCTTTCCAAGAGAGGGGAACCAGCCCCTCTCTTAGAGAAGAGTTGAGAAGCAGACTGACAGAGTCTGTAAGTACATGTGCAAGAGACGCCAAGATTTTTGCCGGCATAGCATCTAGGGGGGAGCCAGATTTAACCGTGCACAAAAGTGTGGTGGTCTCGTCCCGTGAGAGGGGGGAAAGGCTAACAGAGTTGTGTCTTTGGCGGAAGAAGATTTACCAGTGTCATCGGACGATGATGTGTGAGAGTTTTTAGAAAATTTATCATAGATTGTGTCGATTTTTTGAATAAAAAAGGAGCTGATTTTATTGCAGAGAGGCTGTGAGTAATTATTGTCCAAATTGCATGCTTTAGGGCAAATAAAGTCTTGCAGAATTTGGTGGAGGATTTTGGGCGCATTACCTGCCTGCCTTAGCTGAGAGGCTATGTATGACCTTCGAGTTTGTTTAATTTCATTATGGTAAAGGGAGCGCGCGGCTCTGTAGTTTCCTTTATCAGTGTCTAGGTGCGTACGCCGCCACCTTCTTTCCAAATTTCTGCAATGGCTTTTTATCGTACGTAGTTCGGGAGTATACCAGACCGCCAGAGAGCTCCTGGGTGCTTTGGTACACAGCTTAACAGGGGCAATAGAGTTAATCGTCGCCAAAACCGAGGTATTAAAGAGGGTAAGATTATCCTCTATATTGTAGCAGTAGAGTAGTAGAGAGAGAGTAGTAGAGAGTGAGTAGTAGAGAGTAGTAGAGAGTAGTAAAGAGTGAGTAGAGTAGAGAGTAGTAGAGAGTAGTATAGAGTAGTAGAGAGTGAGTAGTAGAGAGTAGTAGAGAGTGAGTAGAGAGTAGTAGAGAATAGTAGAAAGTGAGTAATAGAGAGTGAGTAGTAGAGAGTAATAGAGAGTAGTAGAGAGTAGTAGAGAGTGAGTAGTAGAGGGTAGAGAGAGTGTAGTAGAGAGTAGTAGAAAGTGAGTAGTAGAGAGTCGTAGAGAGTGAGTAGTAGAGATTGAGTAGTAGAGAGCAGTAGAGCGTGAGTAGTAGATAGTGAGTAGTAGAGAGAGTAGTAGAGAGTGAGTAGTAGAGAGTGAGTAGTAGAGAGTGAGTAGAGTAGAGAGTAGTAGAGAGTAGTAGAGAGTGAGTAGTAGAGAGTGAGTAGAGAGTAGTAGAGAATAGTAGAGAGTGAGTAACAGAGAGTGAGTAGTAGAGAGTAGTAGAGAGTGAGTAGAGAGTAAAGAGTAGCAGAGAGTAGTAGAGAGTAGTAGAGAGTGAGTAGTAGAGAGTAGTAGAGAGTGAGTAGTAGAGAGTAGTAGAGAATGAGTAGTTGAGAGTAGTAGAGAGTGAGTAGTAGGGAGTAGTAGAGAGTAGTAGAGAGTGAGTAGAATATAGTAGTAGAGAGTCAGTAGAGAGTAGTAGCGAGTGAGTAGTAGAGAGTAGTAGAGAGTTAGTAGTAGTAGAGAGTGAGTAGTAGAGAGTAATAGAGAGTAGTAGATAATAGTAGAGAGTAGTAGAGAGTGAGTAGTAGAGAGTGAGTAGTAGAGAGTAGTAGAGAGTGAGTAGTGAGTAGAGAGTAGTAGAGAGTGAGTAGTAGAGAGTGATTAGTAGAGAGTAGTGAGTAGTAGAGAGTTGTAGAGAATGAGTAGTAGGAGAGTAGTAAAGAGTGAGTAGAGAGTAGTAGACAGTAGTAAAGAATCATAGAGAGTGAGTAGTAGAGAGTGAGTAGAGAGTAGAGAGTAGTAGAGAGTAGTAGAGAGTAGTAGAGAGTAGTAGAGAGTGTGTAGTAGAGAGTGAGTAGTAGAGAGTGAGTAGTAGAGATTAGTAGAGAGTGAGTAGAGAGTAGAAGAGAGTAGTAGCGAGTGAGTAGTAGAGGGTTAGTAGTAGTAGAGAGTGAGTAGTAGAGCGTAGTAGAGAGTAGTAGAGTGAGTAGTAGAGAGTAAGTAGTAGAGAGTGAGTAGTGAGTAGAGAGTAGTAGAGAGTGAGTAGTAGAGAGTGAGTAGTAGAGAGTAGTAGAGAGTGATTAGTAGAGGGTAGAGAGTAATAGAGAGTAGTAGAGAGTGAGTAGAGAGTAGTAGAGAGTAGTAGCGAATAGTAGAGAGTGAGTAGTAGAGGATAGTAGTGAGTAGTAGAGAGTGAGTAGAGAGTAGCAGAGAGTAGTAGAGAGTAGTATAGAGTGAGTAGTAGAGAGTAGTAGAGGAGAGTAGTAGAGAGTGAGTAGTAGAGAGTTTTAGAGAGTGAGTAGTAGAGAGTGAGTAGTAGAGAGTAGTAGAGAGTGAGTAGTGAGTAGAGAGTAGTAGAGAGTAGTAGAGAGTGAGTTGTAGAGAATAGTAGAGAGTGAGCAGTACAGAGTGAGCAGAGAGTAGTAGAGAGTAGTAGAGAGTAGTAGAGAGTAGTAGAGAGTAGTAGAGAGTGAGTAGTAGAGAGAGTAGTAGAGAGCGAGTGGTAGAGAGTAGTAGAGAGTGAGTAGTAGAGAGTTGTTGAGAGTGAGTAGTAGAGAGTGAGTAGTAGAGAGTTAGTAGAGAGTATGAGAGAGTGAGGGTTTACGATCTGCGGAGTTGGGGTGGGGATTACGATAATAAGTGTAGGATTTGTGAGACTGCTTTTCAGTAGCTGACCGGGCTCATCATTAACTCACTTAGTCATTTTACCACAAAGTCGAAAAAGGTTCCGAGAGTCTAATTGTCTACTTGAGAGTTTTTGTGAGACAGTCTTCAGTCCAAAAAGCACTAGTGACGTCAGCCAAGTAAATGTATGTTTTTTGTCACCTCTCATTATGTCTAACATTTCTCACTCGCTTGATGAAACTGCACCCACCATGTTGATTTAAAATCGTGACACTATGCGGCAAATACACAGAACAACATTTACCTCGCACATAAAACCGCTAACAGTAAGGCCTTTCAGTCGGCATTAACTGTTACCTGAATTTCAAGATGCATTCCTTACCATAAATGCATAAATGTTTCCCGACTCATACCCTGAGGAAACTGCACAAGTGGCTACCGCGCCATCCTCTCTGTCTCGAGTTCCGGGCACTCTCCCTGCCCGTAGAAAGCTTTTATTGGAGCTCAGACGGCTAATAAAGTAGGACGCACAATTAACAAGCAATGCTCGCGGGAAGCCTTGCCCCAGCTTCAGGGGTCGAGCGGTGGCTGTGCGCGCAATGGCGGATTCCTCAGCACTGACGCCGGGCCCTTTAGCCTGTCTGGGAAAGCGAAAGCACGCTGCCATGCATGCGTAGGGACAACAAAATGTGCCTGCGTGTGCACAAAGATGGCGTCTGGTTGGCCACATGCGCGTGCATTTTTTTGTCTCTGCATGTTTAGCTTTGCTGATGGCGAGAGCAGCCATCTTTGTCCATTTGGACGTGCGTGCATTCAGCTTTGGCTGAATCAATTACAAAAGGTGCTCTCCATGGCGAGACAGCGCTTGCGCTGCTTTCGCCAGGCGAGACCTAAAAAAGAGGTTCCAACCTGGTACCATCTGGAGAGCAGATGAGAGTGGATAATGTGCTCAAGGTATTCACCCCTCCCCTCCTGCCTGGGGCACTTCCGCCCTGTGCCACCTCCACAGGGCCCCACAGGCTCCCCCCTCTGGCACCCACCCAACCTCTGCACGCTGCCGCTCCTCTCAGAAATCCCCTCCTTTCAATATGGATTGATGCACAGCTGTCCTTTTCAGTGTGTGTGTGTGACCTTGTTACACAATCTTTCTGTTCTCATGCACTGTAGATGAGGCCTTTGGCGCTGGGTGTGTTTGGGCGACGCGGACTGCTCACTGAGTGCGCGAAAGGAAATGATAAAATAATGAGCAATTGTTATATACAGGGTAAAGCTCCCTGAAGCAGACGTGTCACGGAATACTGGCGCGCAGCAGGTCTGTAGAAAGAGGTGTCCTGTGCCAGGGCGCTTTCTAAGGGGGGGGAGGAGGGATTCTTCCCAAGAACGCATCAGGGGCAGTATCGCACTTGATATGTGACCACTGGCAGCAAGAAGACAAGCTCACGAATTTCAACATCTACAAACTAGATAAAAGGAGGTCAGGATGTATGTTGGAGACGATCTAGTCCAGATTTACCAATTTCTCACGCAGCGCAATGCACCAGTCCCAAATTTACAGAAATATGGCACTCTCCTCCCCTCTCCCTGGCGCCGGTGCTGAAATGTGCTGCTGTGTGCCATGAACACACCTTTGCATAACAGTGCAAGGGTGTCTCCATGAGTCAAGCATACATTTTGTCCTGGAAGGATACCCTTCCAGAACAAAATCTATACTTAGACTGATTTTAAGCATTTTCCCACTTTGTCAGTGTGCTGTACAGAGCAGCACACATGCAAAGTCGAAAAATAGAGGAGAAAAAAAGCATTTATCCTTCATGGCGCCTGGTGGAATCGTGCAATATTTATAGACGCTAAACCCTGTCTACTTTATTTAGTAAATTGTATTTAGCATCAGAAACCTTGGGTGGTCAAATGGGAACGCTCATGCACCACCCATGGTACACTCCCTTGGCACCATGGGAACGCCCATGCACCACCTATGGTACGCCCCCTTGGCACCTTGGGAACGCCCATGCACCACTTATGGTACACCCCCTTGGCGCTAAGTAATGCAAGGCAGCGCTGCTTCGCGTTACTTGCATGCTATTTCCAGCGCTGAAAGAAAACCGGACAAAAAGATTTTACGCGATTTGCATCACTTTTGTGACACATATCAAAGTCCTACTTAGTACTTCAGCGACAGTGTGAGAGACTGGCTTCACATCACTTTTAGCAGTCGGGAGCATGACACTTCATCCTGGCACAAGTGTTGCTGAAGTAAACAGTAATTTTTTTTTTTTTAAAGTTACAGACTCCGGATTGTGGAAATACTGAAGGGGGGAGTAAAACCGGACACCAGGGAAACACTGGCAGTGAATAAGGTATGCAGATCACCAGTGGCACTGCCTGAAGCCCCACAGCACCAAGTAGGGTTTGTAGTGCCCAAGCAGTGGCATTAATTCACCCATTAATTGTATTCTGGCAAGAAGTACTATGCACGCAACAGAATGCGGTACATAACTCAGACAGTTTAACAATTCTGGTGGGATTACAGAGATGGAGAATGAATGTGGTGGGATGCAGTGGGCTGTGGTAGGATGAGGTGGGATGTGGTGGTTTTCAGTGGGATGCGGTGAGCCGTGGTAGAATGTTGGTGGATGCAGTGGGCTGGGGTCAAATGTGGTAGGATGCAGATGGTTCGGGTGGGATGTGGTGGGATGTGGTCGGGTGGGATGTGGTGGGATGTAATGGGATGTGGTGGGATGCAGTGAGCTGGAGTGGAATGTTGGTGGATGAGGTGAGCCGGGGTGGGATGTGGTGGGATGGGGTGAAATGTTGGTAGATGTGGTGAGTTGAGGTGGGATGTGACTGAATGGGATGGGATGTGGTGGGATGCATGGGCTAGAGTGGAATGTTGGTGGATGAGGTGGGATGTAGTGGGATGCAATGGGTTGGTGTGCTGGGGTGGGATGTGGGGGATGCAGTGGGTTGGGGTGACATGTGGTGGCATGGAATGGGGTGGGATGTGATGGGATGCGGTGGGATGTGGTGGGCTGGGTTGGAATGTTGGTAGATGTGGTGGCTGGGTGGAATGTGGTGGGATGCGGTGGGCTGAGGTGAAATTTTGGTGGATGAGGTGGGCTGGGGTGGGATGTGGTGAGATGCAATGGGATGGGGTGGGATGCAATGGGATGGGGTGAGATGGGATGTGTGGGCTGGGGCAGAATGTTGGCGGATGCAGTGGGCTGGGGTCGAATGTGGTGGGATGCAGTGGATTGGGGTCGAATGTGGTAGGTTACAGTGGGTTGGGGTGGTATGTGGTGGGGTAGGAAGGGGTGGGATGTGATGGGATGTGATGGGATGCAGTGAGGTGGGGTGGAATGTTGGTGGATGAGGTGGGCTGGTGTGGGATGTGGTTGGATGTGGTGGGCTGGGGTTGGATGTTAGTAGATGTGGTGGGCTGGGGTGGAATGTGGTGAGATGTGGTGGGCTGAGGTGGGATGTAATGGGGTGGGATGTGGTAGGATGCTTGGACTAGGGTGGAATGTTGGTGGATGAGGTGGGCTGGGGTGGTATGTGGTGGGATGCAATGGTGGGATGCAGTGGGTTGGGGTGGGATGTGGTGGGTGGGGTGGGATGTGATGGGATGCAGTGGTTTGCGGTGGGGTGGAATGTTGGTAGATGTGGTGGGTTAGGGTGGAATGTGGTGGGATGCAGTGGGATGCGGTGGGCTGAGGTGGGATGTGGTGGGATGAGGTTGGATGTGATGTAACGGGATGGGATGTGGTGTGGTGGGATGCGGTGGGCTGGAGTTGAATGTTGGTGGATGAGGTGGGCTGGTGTGGGATGTGGTGGAATGCAATGGGGTGGGATACTTAAGTTAGGGAAGAGGGGATTATTACAGGTGTTTCTATACAGTTACAGAGATATATGAATCACTGTTAGCACTGTCAATTTATTCCTGTGAGGCCCAACACATTAGCTGATGTCACAGTTCTCTTCTTTGTATGCAGGAGACACAAAGAGACTCCCTAGATATCATACACTTCCCTGCGCTGACTCCGTGGGAACTTGTGTTGTTTCCCTCCCCTTCCCCTCTTCTCCATTCTACCTCAACTAGCTTTAAAAGTGTTGGGCAGTCTTGGTGGGTGGAGGAAATTGGGATCTTGCTTCACTATATTCCGATCGCTCCTGCAGAAATACAGGTGAGAATTGACACATATTACCCAGTGTATGTCGCCACTGAGTAGTTATAGTTAGGTCAATGCTTCCGTAGGAAATGCCTTATTGTTTTGCTAATAACTTTGGGGCCGTTTGATGAATCGTCACAAAACTATCCAAAAAAGAGCTCTCTTTGCCTAGTTTATGCATGGAAAGTTTCGGGGTGATCCGTCAAGGGTGGGCCTAGGAAAAGTGGTAGGTTCTATAACACAAATGTCCCATGCATTTTCTAGACCTTTTTGGAAAGCGATATCGCAAAAATTGCTGAATGGAATTTTACCAAATTTGACATGAAGCTAGATCTTGGTCCAGACAGTGTGCTTTTTAGGTTTCATATGCACAACACTTGCACTGCGCTTGTGAAATCTATTGTTAATATAAACCTTAAAAGGGGTTAACATCCGCCTCCTTGTTTTTCACCGGTTCCTGTGTTTACCACGTACTTTTCCTCCGTGTCTATTGGCTGTAGCATACTATTTCCTGTTCTTCCTCATGTCTTTGTCTTATCAGTCTCCTGTGGCCCAACTACAGTTTTCATACATTTGTGGCTTCCGCCGGCACAGTGCTTGCCCTGTGGTTATTTTTTACTTTCTGCTGAGTGCATGGCTCTGCGGCTCTCATGTTGCTCCCCCCTTTTCCCTCCTACCCTGCACGACTTCAATGAAAACCATCTCAACACAAGCAGAACGAGTGCAGTGTTGTAGCCCTATGCTACAATGGTGAGCCTGCCTTTGTAGTGATTGACAACCCCTAGAGGCGCACACACTCCCATTTTCTGAGTGCCTATAGGGGGGCGTCACTCTCTGTGGCCGAGTGTCAGCACTTCCTGTGGCGAGCTCCGCTGGGAATTTCAACCAGAAGTACCCGATCATTCCTCGAAGCTCTTAGCAGTCCTTCCTGACAGCCTTCGCTCCTCTCCGTGCCCGTGGTGATGTGGTACAAGGTGGATTTGAAACACCTCTGCTGTGGGCACCTTGGCAGTCCATGGTGCCCTCTTAGTGGGTTGTGGAAGTTGGATGCCAAGTTTACTGCCACTGGCAGCAGGCAGAAGAAGGAGCTCTGTCCCTGCCAGCCTGCATGCTCAGCATCTCTGTCTAGTGTCCTTGCTGTGCTCTCTCCTCTCTCACACCCTCCCTTCTCCCTCTCACAGGTGGTTTGCTGTCACAGCTCTGTCTGCAGGCGCTATGTGCTTGATTCTGGTGTCTGCTCTGCCCATCTGTGCGCCCATGCTGTGTATGTGTGTGTGTGCACTCTAAATGTGTGTGCACTATGTGTGTATGTATACTATGTGTGTACGTTTGTGTACTGTCTACATAGAGTCTATGTATACTTGTGTCTCTCTATTTTCTAGTCTGTGTTTATGCCCCAGCTTGTGGCACCATGTATCTCTGCCGAAGTTTCTATGTGTGTCAAACTATATCTCAGCATGCGAGGGTCCCCCTTTATCTCATTCCCTGTGTGTCTTGTAACTCTGTCCTTTTCTGTCACTCTGTCTCTGGCACCCGTCCTGTTGTGTCTTTGTATGTGTTATGTCAGTCACTGTTCAAGTGTGTATCTGTACTATTTTTCTGCACCTGACCGTCTGCATGTTTCTACAAGTTTCTGTGTGCTTGTCTATGTGTGTCTCTTTTGTTATGGATATCAGCCTGCAAGGGTGTCTCTCTGGCTGTCTTAGAGTGCGTCTGTATGCATGTGTGCAGTCTTCAGTGTGTGTCACACTCTGTCTCTGTGTCTGCAACTCAGCACGTACATGTCCTTCTTCTTTACACTGACTGATGCCTTCGCTCCTTCTCTTCCTAACATCGCACACTTCCATCTATTTTCTGACTCCCCCGCTATCCCATCCAAGCTTTCTTTCTCTACCCGTGGCTCACTTTCTCTCCTTGCTCGCATCTTCTCTCCCCCCTTTACATCTTTTGCCCCTTCTTTCACCCAACTGCCGCAGTCTTCTCTCTTCCTTCCTTCCTTTCTCAAGCCTTTGTTATCAATCCTGTGGTATTAAAATGCTGCTATCTGTCCTAAGGTATGAACTGCAGGTATCACTCCCGTGGTATTCACTGCTGCTATCTCTCCATGGGTATCAAATGCTGCTACCTGTCCTAAGGTATCAACTGCAGGTATCAATCCTGTGGTATTCACTGCTGCTATCTCTCCATGGGTATCAAATGCTGCTATCTGTCCTAAGGTATCAACTGCAGGTATCAATCCTGTGGTATTCACTGCTGCTATCTCTCCATGGGTATCAAAGGCTGCTATCTGTCCTAAGGTATGAACTGCAGGTATCAATCCTGTGGTATTCACTGCTGCCATCTTTCCTGCTGTATCACACATTGCTATTTGTCCTTAGGTGTTAACAGCAGATATCTATCCTTTGGTAGCACATGCTTCTATTTGTCCTAAGGTATTAAAAACAGGTATATACTCTGCGGTATTAGCTGTTGTTATCTCTCCGGCGGCACAGCCGATGTCAGCAGGGAGAGTCCAGTGTGATGGGCCCAGGAGCAGGAAGGAACGGCTCTTGGAGGCTGTCCCGGAGGTTTGGCTGCAGCGGGGAGGGTTTTGTTGGCTGAGCCTTGGCTGATAGGAGCCATCCAATGCCTCAGGATTAGAGAGGCTTGTGAAGACCCCTGCCCTCAGCTGACCACCAGCCCCCCTGGGGCAGTATCGTAAGGCAGGAGAGTGTGTGGAGCACAGAAGGGATGTTTGAGGTCACATTTCAAAGTTTAACTGAGTCTGTGTGCAGACCTGTGAGTGGGGAGATACAGCAGTCTTCTGGATATCAGTGTCCTGGAGGCCTGGGAGGGAATGTTTGAGCATGTTTCTACATGTTTATGAACTAAAATCTGTCTTCAGTGGCTGATTCTCTTATGAACATGACTCGGTCTACTGCGGGGTTGAACATAGGCCTACATTTCTGTCTGAGGATGCAGTGGCCGTGATATCTGGGGGGAAGGAGGATGGGTATAGAGGCAGGACTGAAAGGTACTAGCTGCAGGAATCTACCCTGCGGTATTAACTGCTGCTATCTCTCCTTGTTAGCGATATTCGCAATGCTAAGGAATCGCAAATTAAGTATTCGCTAGGAAATTCGCTGTTTTCATGTTTCGCAGCCTAAGAAATCGCTAATTTAGCGATTTCTTATTTTTCTGTTTGGAAGTGTGTCATACATATGAAATAGCGAAAAATCAGTCGCAAACGCTGTTTTTTGCGATTCGCAGCGTTTGTGACTAATTTTTCCTTTCATACATATGCCCCTGGGTCTTGAAACGCGTCTGCACTTTTTTTCAACACGGAGGAATTTGAAGAAACTTGTTGTGACGTGAGGGATTTGTATTGAATTGTATGCCCCACGCACACTCTAATCATTTTCCCGTGTTTGGCACATGTTTGGCCCCAAAAACAAGATAGCGATAAGAGTATTCTAGTTTCTGATGTTATGATGCAAAAGTTCAACATTGTTGTATATAAATATGTTTGTATATAAGTATTTCATGCACTGTCTATTGTGAATTGTCATGATGATATCCCATGTTTCTGCTGCTGTTTATCCTGCGGCATAAACTGCAGATATCCTATGTTTCTGCTGCGAAATATCCTGCGGAATTAACTGCAGATATCCTATGTTTCTGCTGCTATTTATTCTGTGACATTAACTTCAGATATCTTATGTTTATTCTGTTATTTCTCCTGTGGCATTTACTGATGATATCCCATGTTTCTGCTGTTGTTTATCCTGCGGCATCAACTGCAGATATCCTATGTTTCTGCTGCTAAATATCCTGCGGAATTAACTGCAGATATCCTATGTTTCTGCTGCTATTTATTCTGTGGCATTAACTGCATATACCTTATGTTTATTCTGTTATTTCTCCTGTGGCATTAACTGATGATATCCTTTGTTTCTGCTGCTATTTATCCTGTGGCATTAACTGCGGATACCCTATATTTTTTTCTGTTATTTCTCCAGTGGCATTAACTGCAGATATCCTATGTTTCTGCTGCTAAATATCCTGCAGCATTAACTGCAGATATCCTATGTTTCTGCTGCTATTTATTCTGTGGCATTAACTGCAGATACCTTATGTTTATTCTGTTATTTCTCCTGTGGCATTAACTGATGATATCCTCTGTTTCTGCTGCTATTTATCCTGTGGCATTAACTGCGGATACCCTATATTTTTTTCTGTTATTTCTCCAGTGGCATTAACTGCAGATATCCTATGTTTCTGCTGCTAAATATCCTGCGGCATTAACTGCAGATATCCTATGTTTCTGCTGCTATTTATCCTGTGGCATTAAGTGCGGATACCCTATGTTTTTTCTGTTATTTCTCCTGTGGCATTAAATGCTGCTATTTATCCTGCTGCCTTAACTGCAGATACCTTATGTTTCTGATGCTATTTATCCTGTGGAATTAACTATAGATGCCATATGTTTCTGCTGCTTTTTCTGCTGCAGCATTAAGTGCAGGTATTCTATGCTTCTGCTGCTATTGATCATGTGGCATTAAGTGCCGATATCCTATGATTCTGCAGCTATTTTTCCTGTATCATTAACTGCATATATCCTGTGTTTCTGCTGCTGTTTATCCTGCAGCACTAACTGCAGATATCTACTGTTTCTGCTGCTATTTATGCTGCAATATTAACTATACCCTTTGTTTCTTCTGCTATTTATCCTGTGGTATTAACTGCAGATATCCTATGTTCCTGCAGCTGTTTATCCTGCAGCATTAACTGCAGATATCCTATGTTTCTTCTGCTATTTATCCTGCGGCATTAACTGAAGATATCCCATGCTTCTGCTTCTATTTATCCTGTGGCATAACTGGAGATATCCTATGTCTGTGCTGCTATTTATCCTGTAGCATAATCTTCAGATGTGCTATGCTTCTGCTGCTATTTATCTGTGGAAACGTGTAATATTTTACATTAGCGTAAACAGCCATTTTGGCTGATTCTTCCATTTCATTTCCATCGTCCTCTGCTGTTCGCCTTTTCACTCTGCTTGTGTCATCAACTTTAGTTGACCTCTTTCGACATGGCTCAGCAATGTATGTGCTGGGGGGTTTGTAGCTGCCGATGCACCTGGTCCTAGAGACTATCTATTGATCGTTTACTGCTGCCATAAGCATTCCTGCTCCCCCTCCCTATTTGCTGACCAAGTGGGCATCCATCAATCAATCAATCAATCAATCATTTGTAAAGCGCACTACATACCCGGGAGGGTCTGAAGGCGCTGGGGGGGGCCGCTACTGATCGAACAGCCAGGTCTTGAGCATCCTCCTGAAGGTCAGCAGGTCTTGGGTCTGTTGTAGGCTCAGTGGGAGGGTGTTCCAGGTCTTGGCGGCGAGGTGGGAGAAGGATCTCCCGCTGGTGGTTGTTCTTCGGATGCGCGGGACGGTGGCGAGTGCGGTGGAGCGGAGCTGGCGGTTGGGGATGTAGAAGGAGAGCCGTCTGTTGAGGTAGGCTGGGCCGGTCTTGTGGAGTGCTTTGTGTGCGTGGATGAGGAGCTTGAAGGATATCCTCTTGCTGACGGGGAGCCAGTGCAGGTTTCTCAAGTGGGGGGTGATGTGGCTGTGTCGTGGTACGTCGAGGATCAGTCGTGCTGAGGCGTTTTGGATGCGTTGTAGTCGTTTGATGAGCTTGGTCGGGGCTCCCGCGTAGAGGGCGTTTCTGTAGTCGAGTCTGCTGCTGACGAGGGCCTGGGCGACTGTCTTTCTTGTATCTGTCGGGATCCAGCTGTAGATCTTGCGGAGCATGCGGAGGGTGTTGAAGTAGGAGGAGGAGAAGACGGCGTTGACTTGCTTGGTCATTGAGAGCGTTGAGTCGAGGATGATTTCCAGGTTGCGTGCGTGGTTGGTGGGTGTCGGGGCTGTCCCCAGGACCTCCGTCTTGTCCGAGTTCAACTTCAGACGGCTGATCTTCATCCAGTCGGCGACGGCCTTCATTCCTTCGTGGAGGTTGGCTTTCGCGGTGTTGGGGTCCTTGGTGAGGGAGAGGATCAGTTGAGTGTCGTCGGCGTAGGAGATTATGTTCAGGTCGTGCTGCGGGCGACGTGTGCGAGCAGGGCCATGTAAATGTTGAACAGTGTCGGGCTCAGGGAGGATCCCTGGGGTACGCTGCAGATGATCTCGGAGGCTTTGGAACGGAATGGGGGAGTCGGATGCTCTGGGTTCTGCCGGAGAGGAAGGAGGTGGTCCATTCCAGAGCCTTGTCTCGGATCCCTGCGGCGTGGAGGCGTGCACGTAGTGTGCGGTGGCAGACGGTGTCGAAGGCGGTGGAGAGGTCTAGGAGGATGAGTGCTGTGGTCTCACTGTTTTCCAGCAGGGTCCTGATGTCGTCGGTGGCGGCGATGAGGGCAGTCTCTGTGCTGTGGTTGCTGCGGAACCCTGACTGGGCAGGGTCCAGGATTCTGTTTTCTTTGAGGTATCGGGTTAGCTTTCTGTTGACGATTTTCTCGGTGACCTTGGCCGGGAAGGGGAGCAGAGAGATGGGCTTGAAGTTTCTGAGGTCTCTTGGGTCTGCCTTAGGTTTTTTGAGTAGGGCGTTTATCTCGGCGTGTTTCCAGCTCTCTGGGAAGGTCGCGGTCTCGAGGGAGAGGTTGATGACGTTGCGTAGGTGGGGTGCAATGGAGCTGCTTGCTTTGTTGAAGACGTGGTGCGGGAATGGGTCTGACGGAGATCCGGAGTGGATTGTGCTCATGGTCTTGATGGTGTCATCGATGCTCACGCTGACCCAGGCTAGCAGGGGGTCATGGTCGATGGTGTGCGGAGGGTCTGTTGTGTTGTTGTCTGTTGGGTCTGTCTGGGTGTTGAAGCTGTCGTGGATGTCTGCTATCTTGCAGTGGAAGAAGGTGGCGAGGGAGTCGCACAGGGCTTGTGACGGCGGGATGTCGTTGGTGTTGGAGCTGGGGTTGGAGAGTTCCTTCACGATGTTGAAGAACTTGCTATTGTGTGCGTTGTTGTCGAAGAGGTCTTTGAAGGAGGTACTCTTGGCCGCCCTGATGAGGTGGTGGTGGTTGCGGATGGCGTCTTTGTGTGCTGCGTGGCTGTCCGGAGTTTGTTCACTGTGCCATTCCTTCTCTAGTTTCCGGCAGGCTTGCTTGGAGGCAAGTTCTGGGGTGAACCAGCTGGCCCTCTTGCTGGTGTCTCTGTGGGAGTTTCTTCAGCAGGGCAAAAGTGTTGGCGCACTCCTCGATCCAGCATCTGAGGCTGTGAGCAGTGTCGTCGGTGTTGGTGGGTTCGGTGGGTGGGCTGAGAGCGAGGTTTGCATGTAGTTGGTCTTCGGTGATTTTGCTCCAGCAGCGGTGGGGGATCTGTTGGGTGCGATGGTGTGTGGTGGGTTTCTGGAAGGCGAAGTGGATGCAGCAGTGGTCGGTCCAGAGAAATTTGGTGGTGTGGCTGATGCAGACGTGCAGGATTGAGGAGAAGACGGGGTTGAGCATGTGGCCGGCGGAGTGGGTGGGCATTGTGACAAGTTTCTTCAGTCCGAGGTTGGCAAGGATATTGATCCGGGTTGTGGAGTTGTTGTCGTTGTTGTTCTCAAGGTGAAAGATCAGGTCTCTGAGGAGGAGGTAGTCGGCGGAGGTCAGGGTGTGCGTGCTGATGAACTCGGCGATGGAGTCGCTGAACTGGGGGCGGGGTCCGGGGGGTCGGTAGACGAGGGTGCCTCTGAGGGTGGAGTTAGGGTCTGTGTGGATCTGGAAGTGCATGTGTTCGGCGGTGCTGAGTGCGTCATCGGTGCTAGTCGAGACTGTGATGCTGTTGTTGTGGATGATGGCGATTCCTCCTCCGACTCCATTGGTGCGGTCTCTGCGGGTGATCTTGTAGCCGTCTGGGATGTCTATGGCGATGTCGGGTGCGGAGGAGTCGTTCAGCCAGGTCTCTGTCAGGAAGGTGACGTCCGGGGATGTTGTGTTGAGCAGGTCCCATAGCTCGACAGCGTGTTTGCGTGCGGAGCGGGTGTTCAGTAGTATGCATCGGAGGTGGTTGGGGTCTTTCTTGGCGGGTGGTTAGTCGGCTCTGAGGCTGGTGTAGCTGCAGTTCCAGCAGGTGAAGGGACCGTGTGTGCGTTTCGGGGCGGCCTTGAAGCAGGTGTGGGTCCGTCCGGAGTTGAGAGCGTGCAGAGTGCTGGCGTCGTAGTGGCGGCGGTCGTCGTGGCGGGTGCGTGGGCCAGGCGTTCTGGAGCTGGGCGCGGTCCAGGTGCGGAAGGGCTTGCCTTAGGCGCGCCATCGGCGCGGCCACGCAGCGGCCGGCATATATGGGGAGGTGGGAGGGAGGAGCAGCTGGGAGGCGGGAGGTGGGGGCAGCGAATGGGCAGTGGGCTGTCAGGGGGGCGGGGACGCAGCGGCGGGGGGGTGAGGGACGATGAAGGGAACAGAAGGTAAAAAGGCACAAAAAACGAGGGAAAACGAGTGTCACAGAAGGCAAGAGGGCACAGAAATACAGGGAAAAAACGAGTGTCATAGAAGGCAAAAAGGGCGCAAAAAACAAGGGAAAACGAGTGTCACAGATGGCAAGAGGGCACAGAAATACAGGGAAAAAACGAGTGTCACAGAAGGCAAGAAGGGCACAAAAAACGAGGGAAAACGATTGTCACAGAAGGCAAGAGGGCACAGAAATACAGGGAAAACGAGTGTCACAGAAGGCAAACAGGGCACAGAAATACAGGAAAACGAGTGTCACAGAAGGCAAACAGGGCACAAGAATACAGGGGCAGCTGAGAAACAGAAGGCAAAACGGGCGGAAAGGCACGGGGGCAGCGAGGGGTACAGAAGGAGAAACCGAGCAGAGACACGGGGGCAGCGAGGGGTACAGAAGGAAAAACCGGGCAGAGACACGGGGGCAGCGAGGGGTACAGAAAGAAAAACCGGGCAGAGACACGGGGGCAGCGAGGGGTACAGAAGGAAAAACCAGGGAGAGACACGGGGCAACAAGGGGTAAAGAAGGAAAAACCGGGCAGAGACACGGGGGCAGCGAGAGGTACAGAAGGAAAAAACGGGCAGAGACAAGGGGGCAGCGAGGGGTACAAAAGGAAAAACCGGGCAGAGACACGGGGCAGCGAGGGGTACAGAAGGAAAAACCGGGCTGAGAGACACGGGGACAGCGAGGGGAACAGAGGGAAGAAAACGGGCACGGACCACGAACAGGCAGCGGGGGAAGACAGAACAACAGCAGTCACAGACACAACAATGAAATACAGGCAATACAATAAACAATAGAATGCAAACCTACTGCCCACCACTGGCCACCAGGGATGAGTCACAGGTGGCAGCCTGTGGGTGGTGGAGGGCCTCAAACTTCCTCAGCAGCTGGGGCAGGGACACACAGGCGGTGCTGTGCGGAGGGGAGCGACCTACCTGATGTTGTCAAGGGTCGCTCTCCTCACCGAGCAGCGGTCAGCATATATGGGAAGGTGGGAGGGAGGAGCAGTTGGAAGTCGGGGGCAGCAAAGGGGCAGTGGGCAGTCAGGGGGGCGGGGCCGCATGGCACGCAGCGGCGGGGGCATTGAGGGAAAATGAGCGTCACAGAAGGCAAGAGGGCACAGAAATACAGGGAAAAAACGAGTGTCACAGAAGGCAAAAATCCATCTGTCCTTGTTTGCCGATAGCTATTTCTGTGTTTAAACTTGTTCTTCCCATTTCGGTCCATATTCTTACATTGCAACAACACTGTATAGAAGGATGATGGTTTGTGAGTTCTGGGTACTTCCCTCCCACAATACTTGAGAGTGTTGTGTGGACGTGGTCCCGCTCATGAGTGATTAATAAACTTGTTGTTTTACTTCAGCTCCAGTGCCGATCTCTCTTTTGTTAGTCTTTGGACCAGTGGACGAGAGGGTGACCCTGCACCAGTGTGCTCACTTTTGGGTACATTTCCACAGTTGGTGTCCAGCACGTGGGGCCTCATCGAAAATGTGGCCATCCGAAGGAGTGGTCTCGACAGAGGATCGAAACATTACTGAGGATGCGCACTGCATGAGGAGACCCATGTCTTTGCAGGCCGATGTGACTTTTCCGTTTTTCACAATTTGACCCTCCGGGTGGTGGCCGGTCTCGACTGGGGCTTTCTTTGGCATATTCTACAGTGACCATTAGGTCGATCAGAGATCGGCAGGTGGGAGTTGGAGACTTCTGTTTGGTAAGGTCGCTGAAGCGGCACTCTTGATTTGCTTGGTGGTTTTTTGGTTTGGTTTTGGTATTCATTCTTTGCAAAGACTGAAGGCAGGTAATATGGAGATTTTCTCCTTTTGGAATATTTGTTTGGAGTAGTAATAGTTTACATATACTTGTGAAAACATGCCTGTTCTCAGCACACTCTGTAAGTGGTGTTGCTGCTCTTGTGGTACCAAGAATGCTTTAGAACAAAGTCAGCCAGAAGGGACGCCAAATATAGAGATGTATATTAAATATAATATTTGTCCCATAATGTATGGTTCATTGTGGAACAAATACACAAAGAAAGAGTCTGATTTACAATGGCCAGTGAATGGGTCATTCGATTTTAAGAAAGTTCAGTATGTAGAACAGTGTTTATTTAAAAGAAAGAGTAGACAGGATATGTTTGATTGTGTACGTATGTGGGATAAAGAAGTGTGAAAAAGAGCAAAAAGAGCGGAAGCTATAGCAGAGAAAGAGCAGTAATAGATGATATATCAGAAAGGGGTGGAAGATAGAGAACGTCGATTAGCGATAAATGGCCAGTCTCCTATTAGGCGTCCTATCTATCCACTACTTAATACGCCTCAGGATGATTGCATCCTATTAGAATGACCCCCACCCCCGTATAAATTTCCCGCTCCAAGTACCCCTGAGGATGAGGCTTCTGATGAGGAGCTCTCTTCCTCAGAGGATAAAGATAAAGACAAGCAAAATAGACGACAGACTCGCTCTACTTTGACTAAACAGAAAAAGATGCATTAAAAAGCACTGCTAAAGAGGAAGTTCATCTGACTACTACAGTGACAATCCTCATAAATATGGTTCAACCTTGGAAAGATAGAGGAGTTATATTTCGTCTAAAAATTCTGTTGGGAGGTAATATATGGTTGGCGGCATATTTCTGACAAAACACAACCAGCTGATCTGAACGTTGATTATAAGCGGTTAGTAGATGGGACTTATCTTTTTTCAGATATACCTGATACAATTAGACGAATAGTTAAATTACTAAATGAAATATTACATTTATGTAGGGAGCAAGAATTAGCTAGAAAGAGTAAAGTAGTAGAAGCAGTTCAATCCCAGGCGGAGAAAACAGATGTTCCGGTGAAAGAAGGCAGTAATAATGTTACTATGAAACCAATGCGTGAAGCCGCACCCCTGTATGTTCCCCCAAAGGGTGCGGGAACAAATGATGATAAAACTTCGGATGATGCAAAGAGATATTTTATATATAATTGGGTTTATACTCTTGGAGCAGAGCAGATGTTATGGCTCTTAAGGCTGCTTTGCCAGACCCTTGGAAAAATCCTACCGCCTTCTACGAGGAGGTGGAAGGAGCCATCAGCTCCTGCACTATGACCTTGCCAGATATTGATATGTTCTTCGGGCTTATATTGCCCCATGATATGTGGAGAACAATATGTAAAATAGATGACAATGTGGCATTTGGTGATACCTGGGAACATTTAGAAGAAATAGATGCGGACAGGGAGCCTGCACAGAAACCTCAGAAGGAGATATTAGATCTTCCTAAAGCTATTGTGACTAAGTTGAAGACTCTCGTACCCGCTAAAAAAATAGATTGGACTACATTAGCGTGTTGTAAACAGAAAAAGGATGAGTCAGTTTCTGATTTCTTTTCAAGATTTGAGGAGACATTCCATAATTTTAGCAGCCAGTCATTGGCCGATGATACGGGTAAGCATTTGATTGTCGACAAATTTGTCGCTAATATGTTACCAGAAATAGCTAGTCGCTTAAAGGCTAGTGAGGGTTCTTGGACCACGTCTTCCCCAGTTTCCCTTTTGACCATGGCCCAATATTATGAGTGACAGGAACAGGAAGCGAAGGGCAGGGAGGATAAGAAGGTTAAAGACTTAAAGACAAAAGTTATGATGGCCCAAGTATATGGTCCACCATTTAGGGGAGGTGGAAGAGGTGGATGTGCAATGTATTCACCCAGAGTGCTCCTTCTTCCTCGAGAAAAGTTGTCTCCTGATCAGTGTGCCTATTGTAAAGAGACTGGGCATTGGCGTTCTGAGGGCCCTCTTTTGCGAGGTCAGCAGTACCAGTGGGGAAGGGGAAGTATGAGAGGACACCCAAGGAATTCAGGAAACAGAGGAGGTGCAGGAGCTTGTCCCAGGTTTGAGGCAGTTGAACAAGGGCCAAATTACTCTAATACTTTTGATAGACGAAATCAATACCAAATGTCTGATTATTCTGCTGATGCACTGCAGATTCCGATTACGCATAGGGATGCCTAGGATGGGGTAAGGGACTGGTTGAGGTGCCAGTAGATCAAATGTGTCCTTATGTTGACGCAAATGTCTTGGGATCTATTGATCGGTGTCTGGTTGACACAGGGGCTACCTGTAGTGCTCTGTCTAAAAGATTGGTTCCTAGGGCTTCCCTGTCCGGCACAATGATAACATCGGTAGGGTTCGATGGAGCACCTACACCTAGCACACTATCACAGCCACTTGATTTCGGACTAGATATATTCACTACAGCATGCCCATTTTTGCTCTCCACTAACATTCCAGACAACAATGTGGGTATCGATATGCTTAAATATTGTCGTGCTACAATACGTTGTTCTCCGGAAGGTGTGCGTGTTATTTTGAATGACAATTATCCAATGGTTGAGAGGTCCTGTCTTATCAATGAGGATGGTGCTTTGGTGTCCCTACCTTGTACTCTGTGGGCCACATCAGATACTGGCGTGGGATAAATGGTTATTCCACCTGTGCATATTCAAGTAAGGGAAAGGTGTCTCACTGCCTCGTTTGCCGCAAAACAAAATATCCCGAGAAGGTGAAGAAGCATTAGCACACATTGTTCAGGATTTGATCAAAGTGGGAGTAGTGGAAGAAGCCCCCTATAATACTTGTAATATTCCTATCCTTCCTATTTTGAAAAAGACACTAACACTAAAATGTACAGATTCATTATTGATTTGCCGGAGGTTAATAAAATTGTAGTGCCCCAATATGCGGTAGTTTCTGATATCACAACCCTTCTCACTTGGTCCCTTCTGCTGCCACTACATTTTCGGTTATCGGTTTAAAAACGCATTTTTCTCAATACCCATTTACCCTGAAAGCCGTTATCTGTTTGGATTCACATTGAAAAATAGATCCTTCTGGTTCTGCAGCGCTCCACAGGGCTATACAGAGAGTTATAGCATTTACAGTCAGGCATTAAAAAGACAGCTTGATTCCTTTCCTGTACCGAAAGGGGTGGCCCATATCCAATACGTCGATGACATCTTGTTAGCTGCAGATACCCCTGAGCAGTGTAAAGAAGGATCACTGTTATTGTTTTCATTTCTTGCCTCTCGTAATCACAAAGTCTCGCGAAAGAAATTTCAATATTGTAAACAGCAGGCTACCTATTTAGGCCACCTCCTGTCTAAGGTGGATCATGCACTCACACCAGACCGCATTCAGTCCATTTTAGATACTCCTCTGCCCCGTACTCAGAAGGATGTCCGTGCACTGATTGGCCTTACTTCTTTTTGTACACAGTGGATCCCCAGTTTTTCGCACATTATTAAACCCTTGTTGGCCCTTTTGACTAAAAACACTCCGATGCCCGTCCCATCGACTACTGAATGCCAGAATGCCTTCCAACAGTTACGCCAAGCTCTTTGTTCTGCACCAGCATTAGGAACTCCAGACTACACTAAGACTTTCACACTCTATGTACACGAGAGGGAAGGTTGGGCCCTCTCGGTTTTAA
Source organism: Triturus cristatus (assembly GCF_964204655.1). NCBI lineage: Eukaryota > Metazoa > Chordata > Amphibia > Caudata > Salamandridae > Triturus > Triturus cristatus. The sequence continues at coordinate 28,948,219 of NC_140581.1, forward strand.
CACAGATACATGGCGATAAACAACGCCCTTGTGCATATTTCTCAGCTGTCCTTGACCCAGTCGCTCGCTCGCGTGCAGCCTGGATGTTTCCGAGCGGTGGCAGAAACGGCTGTATTTATACGTCAGAATGAAGGAATAGTTTTGTCACACAAACTGCTTGTGTGAGTTCCCCATTCTGTTGATGCTTTGCTAAATCAAATGAAAACACAGCATTTGACTAATGCTTGCTTGACAGGCTATGAATTGACACTTTTGGCCCCTCATATCACACTGAAAAGATGTTTGACACTAAATCCTGCTACACTACTACCATTTCCAGCTACTCAGCCTCAGTCCCAAGAACCACATGATTGTATATTTCTCACTGAAGAGCAAACAAAGGGTCGTGTTGACCTACAAAATACTCCTCTCTCTATTGTTGATGGGGAGTTATGGGTTGATGGGTCATGTTTGAAATTACCCGATGGCAGGACATCTGCTGCGTATGCTATTACGACACTTCAGAGAGTGGTTGAAACAGCTCGCATCCCACAGAAGTCGGCCCAAGCTGTCAAACTGATTGCACTGACGAGAGCATGTGAGCTTAGTACAGACTTACTTGTCAACATTTTCACCGACATCTAGTACGCATTTGGGGTGGCACACAATTTTGGCCGCTTATGGAAAGAAAGGGGTTTCCTCACCTCCCATGGGACACAGATAGTGCATGGAAAATGAGTGCATAATCTTCTTACTGCCCTAACCTATCCTAAGAAAGTGGCAATTGTTAAGTGTAGTGCACACAAGAAAGTGACTGATAAAATAGGAGCAGGTAATGCCTTTGCGGATCACACAGCCCATGAGACCGCAATGCATTGAAGCACCTCATCTATGTATGTGGTTAACTCACAAGCTAAACGTTGGCATGATGCCAGGCAAGAAGTGCTGGACATGCAACAATCTGCCAACTGCTGACAAACTAGACTAATGGTCTAAGGAGGGAACACTGGATGATGAGGGATGCTGGAGGAATAACAATATGACCAAATGGAGGTTACCCACAGCATACTTATACCCCTTGATTCACATGGCACATGGGCCGGCACATGTTGGTGCATCCTCAATGGCAAAGCAACTTATGTAAGTTTGGGATCATCCTGATATTGCCGGCACAGCTAAAAAGATAGTAAAGTCTTGTCTAGTCTGTCTCCAGTATAATCCTGGAAAGGGAACTTGAACTCCAACAGGAGGGTTTGCGACACCATCTGCACCTTTTGAGGTTCTGCAAATGGACTACATTCAGTTTGAGCGCTGTAATAATCTGAAATATGTCCTACTAGTGGTTTGTGCCTTCAGTAAATGGGTGGAGGCTTATGCTACGAAGGATAATACAGTTCTCACGACAGCGAAAGTTCTCTTAAAGGAGTTCTTTCTCCAATTCGGCATTTGTCGGGTCCTATGGAGTGACAACGGACCTAATTTTATTGGGCAAGTTGTAGAATGTCAAGAAAGGGTTGGGGATTAAGCAGAAATTTCATGCTTCTTTTCAAACACAGTCAGCAGGCCTGGTGGAGCGTTACAACTCCACCCTGAAACTGAAATTGGCTGAAATACAGGCTTCCACATCTCTGAAATGTCCTGATGCACTGCCCCTAGCCTTGCTTTCTATCAGCTCGATACCACATACACGATCTGGCCTTATGCCACATGAGATCGTCTTTGGGAGGCCCATGAATATTTGGGGGGTCCCTAAGCCTCGCCCTATACATGATGTTCCCCACATGTTGATGAGTGACTATTTGTCCCAGTTGACTGATAGCTGGTAATGACACCAAAAAAAAAGCAGCCGGGTTATAGAGGACTGCACTGCCTAGGCAAGTCACTGAAAAGTGGTGAAGATAGTGCCCGCCTCAGATGGCCAGCTGCCAAATGACCATAAATTATAATACCATTCACAGGGGTATGAGAGGCAATATGTTGGAGGATTTTTGCAGTATGTACATACAGTATGAAGAATTAATGAGTCCACGTTGATGCTTGTATTCTTATGTTGTTTTTATTCTTGATGTGCTCAAAGTTCAATACAGCCTTGATGTGCTCAAGGTTCAATACAGCCAACGCATTTCGCCCAAACATGGGCTTCTTCAGGGCTGTTAAAATCATACAATAGATATAAGCTATATTAATTACACATCAATAGCATTGACATGTGTTAGCAAAGTGCAACAAGAATATAGCATCTTATTGTGATAAGTGGTTTGTGGAGAGAACGAAACAGAAAGGTGTCTTGAGTAGGAAGGGGACCTATTCAGAAAAAGAAAAGAGGGGGTGATGGTTTGTGTTAGTGAGGGGAAGTAAGAAAGAGAAAGCGAGTATAGACTACAACGAAAGTAACCAGGGAACCCATTAGGGCAAGGAATAGGGTGAGAAGGAAGGCTAGACCGAAGCTGGCATTTAAAAGTCCCAAGAATGGTTTGAAGAAAGGTTTATATGAAGAGGTAGTGCTTACCAAGGTAAAAAACCATTAAAGCGCCTTAGGGCAGGAAAGGTGTTGGCGTAAACTCTCGAATGTTCCGTGACTGAGAAGTCGGAGTAAAGGAATCTGAGTAATTAAGAAACAAATGGGCTAAATCAGAAATTAGTTCTGATTGGTGAGAGTAGAAAAACATCAAGGCGCGATTAGCCACTGACCTCTCAATGGGTTTGCTGAGATGATCCTGGAAAAACGAGGAGACTGTGGGACTCCTCCTATTGGCTGATCCTTGGTAAGGATATAGAGATCTAGGAGGAAGACGGCGCTATTTAAAAGGTGAAGTGGACACGACTGGTAAAAAGGCACAGTAAACACTAGTGGAACAGATAAAGCAAGCCATAAGTTGTGCTGCAATATGGTTCCATGTAAGTTACCATAGCCAGTATATAAAACGAGTGAATTAGCATAAGTGAATCCTAGTGACACTCGGGTGGGGAAAGAATGTTCAGTAAAAGTGATCAAAACAGGGTACATTTTAAGAACAGTGAGGAAGGTCTTGAATCTTCTGCCGCTAGACTGTCGCAAAACAGTGGTTACGGCCCTGGTTTTATCGAGACTGGACTATTGCAACAGTTTATATTTAAACATACAACAAAAGCTGTTGCACAAGCTTCAGCTGCTCCAAAATGCCGTGGCCAGACTCCTTACGGGTACCCCCAAATTTGCCCCAATCTCCAATGTGATAAAAAAACTGCACTGGCTCCCGGTTAGGAACCGGGTACAGTTTAAATCACTATGAATGGTGTTCAAAGCACTGCAAGGAGAGGGACCTGACCACCTCCAAAGGCAATTTCAATGGTATAAACCAACGCGCACGCTTCGATTGTCAGAAGCGAAATTGGCAGCTGTCCCTTCAACAAAAAAAGCCCACTGGGGCGGCCGAAGCTTCACCATTTGTGCCGTAAAGGCCTGGAATGAGCTTCCATTTCATTTGAGAAATGCCAATAATCTGCTAAGTTTTAGAAAGGGTTTAAAGACCTGGCTTTTTGATAAATAGTCTGCCTTGCCCTGGCCTAGCCTAAAGAGAAGTAACTAGCGCCAGGACACCTTCGGGTAATCGTGCACTTTAGAAATCGCCTTAACATAACATAGCAAGAGATTAAAGTGAAGGGTGAAACCTGAAAGGCCACCCCTGCATAGTATTCTGTAACCCAGTAGGGTGTAAGGTAGGAGTCCCGTAACAGGCAAGACAGGCAAGCTCTTAATGTGCTTAGCTCAAAGGTCGGGCGCGAATTCTAAAGTGTTGAGATGGTCTCCACAGAGTAAAATAAGCAATGAACTCCAAAACGGAAAAGGTCAAGCGTGAACGTTGAAAAAGGTGTATTGTGACAGTCTCTTAAAAAGAAGTGGCAATGGACTCCAATATGGACTCCAAAATGGCAAAGGTCTAACGTGCATGTAAAGAACGGGGGTTGCAACTGTCTTTTAAAATAATTGTCAGACAGTTTCATCGACCCGTACACGTTGAAAAGGTGTATTGTGACAGTCTCTTAAAAAAGTGGCAATGGACTCCAAAACGGCTAGGGTCTAACGTGCACGTAAAGAAAGGGGGTTGCAACAGTCTTTTAAAATAAGTGACAGACGGTTTCACCGACCCGTAATATTAAACAAGCATTGGCATAGCCAATTGGTCTCGCCTTTGGGGCCTTATAAGTGTTTAGCCATGAAACAGTTGCATAACTAAATACTTATAAGGTCCCAAAAGCGAGACCTATTGGCTATGCAAAGTGGCCGTGCAGCGCGATCGGGATCACATCAAACATCAAAGATGAAAGTAATTGCGGTAAAGCACGGCGCGTGCGCCCGCGCACATGCACTGTAGCTCTAGGCTGGCCTGGTAGCACTTTTTGGAGCCCTCTCAATAAGTCTCGCCAGAGCAGCGCATGCGCTGGGTCAGGCGAGACCTAAAAAGGAAGCAAACAAACAAACTAGCAAGGTATCAAAGCCGTGCATGGTGAGCCCTTGTCAGAAAGACAGCGTGGCCGTGAGGCATGGTTAAGACAAGATCCCAATACGTAGTAAAAACTCAGAACATGCCAGGGAAAATCCAAATTCGCTATGACAGCGATTGTGAGACTTACTCAGATAAAGTAGTAAAGGTCCGTGTGCTGGGAGCCTTCAGCACCGGTTCGTCCGTCGAGGTAGATCGGTGTATGAATGCAATGTAACCGAGCCTATTTGAGTGTTTGAGCCGGTAAATTACTTCTGGGGTGTAATCAATTAAGGGTGAGAAAAGACTACAGCATAACTTGCTAAACTTACGCCTCCATGTTGCTTGAGTTCCGGTGCCTAATACACTACTAAGTTACGTTAACTAACAGGGCCATGTGGGGCACAACGACGCCTTTAGGGATGCATGCTAGTATTGCGTGCATATACCCATGTGCTAAAAAAATAGAATGTTACGTAAGTCTAGTAGACGTGTTAATTAAAAAACTAGTGCCCAAAGGGGGAAAACTCGCTAAAGGATATATGTTGATCCAAAGCGGGTGATATGAGAGAACAAAAAATTATTAAAAACGTATTTAACAAGCTTGTATTTAGCAAGCAGACTTGCTAATCAATTCAACGGTAAGAAGGCGGATAGCGGGAGGATTTAGAGAAACGGGTGGGGGGCGGGTGGAGAAAGTGTTCTTAAGTGTGCTGAGTGCATGTGTGCACAAGTAAAATGCTAAACGTTAGCAGATCAGAGAGCGGGTAGCGGGAGAAATACAAAGAGACGGTGACAAGTGTACTGTCAAGGTGTGCTGCGTTATAAAAGTACAGTTAGAAAATATTCCAATTGCGTGTTCCACAGTTTCTAGTGCCATTGTTAATAAGTGTGTTTGATTGACAGACTGATCATATCAGTATAATAGGGTGACATTTTCTTAAACACTGTTACATATCTGTAAAAAGAATTTCCGGCTGGTCTTCTGGTTACACGTATTAGTTGAACAGACTAATCCGTAAAAAAAATTGAATTCGCACCCGACCTTTGCGCTAAGCACATTAAGAGCTTGCCTGTTTTGCCTGTTACGGGACTCCTACCTTACACCCTACTGGGTTACAGAATACTATGCAGCGGTGGCCTTTCAGGTTTCACTCTTCACTTTAGTCTCTTGATCACTTTTACTGAACATTCTTTCACCACCCGACTGTCACTAGGATTCACTTTTGCTAATTCACTTGTTTTATATACTGGCTAAGGTAACTTACATGGAACCATATTGCAACACAACTTATGGCTCGCTTTATCTGTTCCACTAGTGTTTACTGTGCCTTTTTACCAGTCGTGTCCACTTCACCTTTTAACTAGCGCCGTCTTCCTCCTAGATCTTTATATCCTTACCACAGATCAGCCAATAGGAGGCGTCCCACAGTCTCCTCGTTTTCCCAGGATCATCTCAGCAAACCCACTGAGAGGTCAGAGGCTAATTGCGCCTTCATATTTTTCTAATCTCACCAATAAGAAATAATTCCTGATTTAGCCCATTTGTTTCTTATTTTCTCAGATTTCCTTTACTCCGACTTCTCAGTCACGAAACTTTCGAGAGTGTACACCAACACCTTTCCTGCCCTAAGGCGCTTTCACGTTTTTTTTACCTTGGTAAGCACTACCTCTTCATATAAACCTTTCTTCAAACCATTCTTGGGGTTTTTAAATGCCAGCTTCGGTCTAGCCTTCCTTCTCACCCTATTCCTTGCCCTAATGGGTTCCCTGGTTACTTTCATTTTAGTCTATACTCGCTTTCTCTTACTTACTTCCCCTCACTAACACAATCCATCACCCCCTCTTTTCTTTTTCTGAATAGGTCCCCTTCCTACTCAAGACAACTTTCTGTTCCATTCTCTCCACAAGCCACTTAGCACAATAAGATGCTATATTCTTGTTGTACTTTGCTAACACATGTCAATTCTATTGATTTGTAATTAATATAGCTTATATCTATTGTATGATTTTAACAGCCCTGAAGTAGCCCATGTTTGGGCGAAACGCGTTGGCTGTATTGAACCTTGAGCACATCAAGGCTGTATTGAACTTTGAGCACATCAAGAATAAAAACAACATAAGAATACAAGCATCAACTTGGACTCATTAATTCTTCATACTTTATGTATATACTGCAAAAATCCTCCAACATATTGCCTCTCATACCCCTGTAAACTGATAGCTTGTCTTCTATTTCTCAGCGGGTGCAGGAAGCTCTTCCAGACAGGTCGCTGGTGATGGTCATGATCTGCGGCCTGGAGATTTTGTCCTTACAAAATCATGTAACCGGGCAAGTTGTCTGGCACCTCGCTGGTGTGGCACAGAGCAGGTCCTCCTTGCTACCAGAACTGCAATCCGAGTGACCAACAGGAAGAACTGGGTCCACGCCAGCTACTGCCGAAAGATTCCGCATACCTTCGTGAGCCCTGCTGTGCTGACAGATCACCGCAACATTTTGTCACCAAGAGAGGACGAGCTGCGTCAACTGAAGGGCCGAGGAAGTCTTCCCGGACCATACGATTCCCGGAGCATCTAGATATCTGCTTCGATCCAGGAAGAAAGACACTTCATCGCAGAAAGAGATTGTTTGAGCCACTGTCCTGGGTGGTTAAAGACTGACTACAAAGGGGGGTAGCCTTTTAGTGACTACTCGTCTCAACGGTAGTGAAGAAACCAATGCCTGCCCAGGACCTTATGGCATCATCTATTTTGTTGTTTGTTGACGAGATGAACAGGCCTGAGGAGAAGAAATCAAATGCTGCAAAGACCTGTAGCGGCATCACAATGTCTATCACTGGATTGACTGTGACTGCGGTCATCATTGCTGTGGTAATGTGGGTTGTGGAGGAAGTAACTCCGGCTCGAAACTTGCTGCCCGCTACTAGTACTGTCCCCATGGAACATTATTACTTCACTCTTCCCTATCATGAGAAGAAGCATCGAATGCCATATCTCAATAACACTTTCATACAAATGTTGCATCATACTCACAATGTTACGAATACTACCAACTGCTGGGTATGTGGAATGATGCCAGCCCATCAGAAGAAGGGGGGACGCCTCTCATTCCCCTGCCATTTTCATACAATGGCTCTTGTAGAGCCTGGTTTGGACTTTTGTGGGTCTCTGAAATCAATAATATTACTACAGCCGATGTTGGGGGACTTAATGCGCAATTGAATAACGTGTGTTACCCCGATGACGATGGCCTCCCTCAGGCCAAAGGAACTATATGGGAAATGGAGGAGTATTGCAAAGGAAATTCCTCCACAAGCTATGTTTTCCCCAATACTCGAACGACCAAGGGTAACGGGTCTCCTGTTATCGCTGTTACTAGAGCCCAAGCAAATCTTTGTGTGAGCAGTTTTGGCAGAATCCCAGTGGGAAAAAGTGACTGTCCTACAGTATTGAATATCACTGGAACGAGCAATAGCAGTTTCTATCCTCACATAACACTTATTTCATTTGTGGAAGTAAAGGTTACTATCATCTACCAATTGGAGGGTCTGGAATATGCTATGTGTCCTTCTTGCTTCCCCCTGTGTTCTTGGCACCTGCATCTTATCATAAAGATCAAAAACTGTTTAGTGACATTTCCTTGAACCGATTCCAAAGAACTATAAATAATGATGAAGTGGATCAGACTGACGCTGCGTTACAGCGATACGATGACTTTAATTTGGGACTCTTTTTCTTTGTTGGTGCGGCTTTGAACAGTAGAAAAATAAGTCGCTTGACCCAAGTGGTAGAGGGTGTGACTAATAGTAGGAGAGTAGGATCTGCTTCTTATGTTTACCCCCACTTTTTGCTGCTGTAACACTGTTTTTCGACTTTAGTCTGGCTGGGACCCTGCTATTCAGGACCCCAGCCTAGCTGCTTCCTCTCTAAATTGATTCCATGTACTTTAGGTACACCACAGATTGGTTACTGGGGTACCCTTATGAGTCCCTAGTATATGGTACCTTAGGTACCAAAGGCATAGGTACCCCAGAGGCCTACCAGGGGCTGAAGCATGTATTTTGCCATCCCTGGAAAGCCCTCCAAAATGACACCACAGGTCTGCTACTGCAGCCTGGGTAAGGTGGTGCATGCACCCCTTACTGAGATACAGGTTCACTATATCTCACCTATCACTGCACATAGAAACCTATCAGTCACCCCTATGGCAGGCCTTATCGATCCTGAAGGCAGGGCGCTTGGTTTTTATGTGAGAGGGTGCCCATGCATGAGCAGAGCCCCTCTGCAGCCTTCGGAATCTCTTCTCCGGGGTTGTCTGTGATGTAGCCTGACCATATACTCTTAAGTGCATTATAACCCAACGGTAAATGCTAACTTTGGACTGGCTGTACGGAAACATGTTGTGTTTGGTGTCAAACAGCTTGGAATCATACCCCCACACCAGTAACTGGTTTGTGAGTATGAGCCCACCCCTCTAGAGGGAGAGACATGACAGCACCGGTATACCCGGTACCAACTTAAAAGAGCCCTGGCATCACAAAATGGATGCTGCAGCCATAGACACGAGTCTGGCCTCTTGCTGCTGACCGAATCTCCGGAAGGGGAGGCCTGGACAATAGGTTTTCTGTCACAGGGAGGTGTCACCACCTCCCAGACAGTCTTTCGTGTATTGGGGCTGGGTGGGTGCACTCTGTGAGTGCTTTGAAGTTCTGCACTGGGGGCACATTTGGTGTCCCTGTGCATAGTCCAGCTCAAACCGGTTGCAGGGGCTACCAGCCCCTGCTCTGGTGCAAAACAGGACAAAGGAAATGGGTGTAGCCACCCCTCTTTCCAAACCCTCCCATAGGTGGGTCCCCTGAGCTAGTCCAACCCCTTCCTTGGGTATAAGATAGGAACCCCTGGCAACAGGATATGTGTAAATGTACCCAAAAGTGAGCACACTGGTGCAGGGTCACCCTCTCGTCACTCTTGAATTTTCATATAATTTCTTTACTTTTTCTTTTTTAATTTCACATCATTATAATGCTCATTGGTTGAAACAACCTTTTTTTCACAACATTGTACACCATAGAGTCACATTTTTAAAACATACATTAAATCCTTTGCTCCAAAATGACAAAAAAACATAGACAATATCACCATTTATGACATCAAAACATGTATAACTTTTTGATTAGCTCTGGTTCTGCAATTTGTGAAGACAATAGCAAAGAAACATACAGCAAAACAAATTACATTAACACCTCTGCCATTTTCCTTGACGGTACACTGCTCTGCTTAATTACTTCTTACAGCATGAGCGAAACTCAAACAGTGTGCCAATTTGACTCATTCCATACTAACACCCTTCATGACTTCACTTAATTTCATTTTATGAGCCATCTTGGTATAAATCTGCCAAATTACACTTGTTTGAGAAAGAACTATTGACGCGTTTCGAACCCTAATATGATGTATTTTAACAGGGTTCTCCTCAGGACTCAGAAGGACAGTGAGCTTGTTTATCCAAATTTGATTGTCTCTAGCTTAAAAATCCTAATGACTTGGGCCACGGTCCCCACAACCAAATTCTTTATAACATTATGATTCGCGCCGCAATCTTTCATGGAGGAATCCCCAAATAATCCTTTGTATCATAATCCACTCCGCTTCAAGAGTTTAACTGCAGTTCGCGCACCACCCAGTCTCTCGGTCGTCTCAATGACATTGACTGCGAATAACCTATGTTTCTTCTGTTATTTCTCCTGTGGCATTAACTGCAGATATCCTATGCTTCAGCTGGTGTTTATCGATATTCTGTGCTTCTGCTGCTGTTAATCCTGTGGCATTTCTGTCAAAAAAAGGGAACCAAAAATGATCCTGATAAAGCCTACCTAGAGAACTATATATATAGGTGCTCTATGAATTAATAGAGTACTACACTAGAAAAACACATATTTTTCTAGAGTCCCCTCACTCACCTAGGGTTGCCCCAGGGTGACATGCTTCATCATAGGGGTCCTCCCAGACATCTACTGTCTGGGGCGTGCTACAACTTAACGAAATACGCAGGAGCACTTTTATATTTTTCAACTATGTGTAGTGATGTGTTGTGCAGTGCTGTGTGGAGTGAAAAGTGAAATTAATTCAATAAAAATTACCTGGATAGTGAGCCCTAATTTTATTCTGCTCCTATCCGGTAAATGTACTTAAAAATGGGGCTAGTAATAGAGTACAGTAACGTTATATGTGCCTGTCCCTAATTACTTGGTCGACATGTTTCGTGGTTACCCCAACCACTTCCTCAGGACCATACAAGGACCAGCCTTGCGTGTACCACTCCGTGTTTTTACAGACAAACAACAAATTTGTGCTGTTTTTAAACCATTGGTTTTTTAAATACATACGATTCCCATGTTATCAGGATTTCTTAGATGTATTGGGTCGTAGTTTCTGTATAAAAATACAATGACATATAAGGATTAGTTACACACCCAAGTCCACAAATTGATGTGGACTAGGGATCTTAATAACTTTACATCTCTTTTACGTGTCAGAAAAACTTTGTATTTCTTTGAAAATAAAAGTGCATATTTAATAAGTGCTTTTGGTGAATAAAGTGAAAAACACATAGACATACACACATATATACAGAACACAAGGTTGCGGTAGGTTGCATTGATAAAACCTACTTTTATGGAGGTGTAATTCTACTCCATGGTGTTGCTGGGGCAGAGAGGCTCTAGACATCTAGGACATGATATAAGAATGTAAGTTAAGCGCAGGTGGATCTTACTAATAGATGCCAGAGAAAGAATCAAAAAGATTCGTCATAGTATTTTGCTTCCTCTTCAACTTACTTCTCCAGATTGCACCATCAGCTTTTAAATCTATGAGCTCCCAGGAACACCGCATATTGTTGTGTCCCTGTCGGTGCTCGCTTTTAAATGTTTCTAGTGGCGGGAAAATTAGGAAACAATTCACAGGTGTGGACGCCCGAGTGGTATTGGGCGCCATCTTTCAGTGGTGAATCGATTTGTACTTCTTGATTATGACACAATGAAGCTTGTATATTACCATCCACCTAAGAACATAACATGTAGTTCTTAAAGAATTGTTGTAATGTGTTTCAAGATCATCATAGTTGTACTCAACCCAAAACCAAGTTTGTACTTATCAGCCAAACCCGAGTGAAAGGATGATTATTCATTCATTCGAGTGGTTTTTTAGGGCGCCATCTTGGAATGGTAAATGGGTCATACTTTTTAGTGGCTAGTGGCAAAAAACGCTCGATGATATTCGTAAACGTGAATTTCTTTCTAGGATGAGTTTTTTTACCCTAAATATTACTGAAAAAAATGTTATAAAACATAATTCTTGTGCTGACTAGGTAGAATATGAGACAGAGGTTGTACTTGTCAGCCGAGTAATTTTTAGGCGCCATCTTGGAGTGGTGAATGGATCATTCTATTTTGTGGCTAGTGGCATCTAACACGATGATATTTGTAAACGTGAATTTCATTCTGGGATAACTTTTTACCCTAAATATTACTGATAAAAATGTTACAGACATAATTCTTGTGCTGACTAGGTAGAATACGCGACAGAGGTTGTACTTGTCAGCCGATTAATTTTTAGACGCCATCTTGGAGTGGTGAATCTGTAATCCTTTTTAGTGGCATATACCAAACAAAACATGCCTAAATTCGTCAATGTGAGCTTAGTCTCAGTACGAGTTTTTTACTCTAAATATTACTGATAATTCCATTATCCCTATATTGAGTAGGTGGAATGTGAGACATGTATGGTTTCTATTTATATTATAGGTATTTAACTCATTCATACAGGGGTTTTGTTGTTAGCGTTGATGAATGGGTTCCTTTTTTCATGGACTATACAGAGTTCGTTTATTCATATTTTAGCCATGTACATGTTTTTCCAACAGGTGATATTACTTAATGGTTTAATGCATTCCACGGAATATTGTCATTGAGGCCTTGGGTATCTGTATGTAGTTTATACACCCATCTTTGTTCCTTTACATGTAGACGTTGTTCAAGGTGGTCACCAGATCTTATTTTCTCAATGATGATCCATTGCATATCATTAGGAGAATGTTTTTTCTCTAAGAAGTGGTTAGTCATTTTTGTACTAGACCTCAGACACCGGATGGTACTGCGATGTTCATTAATTCTAGTAGTGGTTTTCCTGGTGGTCATTCTCACGTAGTGGAGGTTACATGGACAGGTAATTAGATACACTGTTCCGGTGGTTTGACAGTTTGTGAAACTTCTTAGGTCCCAGGTCGCCCCTGTATTGAAAGTGAACCTCGTGGTTTTCTTGGTTGGATGGCAGACACTACAATTTCCACATGGATGGTGGCCTTCAGGGAGATTGCTTCTCTGCTGACTGACTTGTTGGGTCAATGGGCGTGTATGTACCAGAATATCCTTTAGGTTTTTACTCCTTTTATGTGAAAACATTGGTAACGGTATGTTAAGACCACTGCTGTTGAGGGTAGAACAGTGTTTCTTCACCAATTTCGTTACTTGGTCCGACATTGTGTTGTACGTTGTTATGCAAATGGGTCGTTTAGGTTGTTCTGATATTTCTTTTTCATATGTCTCCAACAATGCTTCTCTGTTATTGTTGCCTGCCCTCTTTTGTGCTTGTCTTATGATAGATCTTGGATATCTTCTTTGTTTTAGTTTCATTGACAAATCTTTTGCTTGTTCAACATAATCGGATTTTTCTGAACAGTTCCGTCTTAACCTTAGGAATTGTCCATAAGGTAGATTGGATTTCAAATGTCTGGGGTGAAAGCTGTCATATCTGAGGAGGCAGTTCTTTGCAGTAGATTTAAAATGGGTAGTTGTCCGCAAACCTTCACCGGAAACGTGAATGTTAAGGTCAAGGAATATTAGTTCTGATCTACTCATGGTATGTGTAAATTTTAAAAAACAATCTTGTTCATTAAGCCAGGTGAGGAAATCCAGTACTTCATTTTCATTTCCTTTCCAGATCATGAGTACATCGTCGATGTATCTCCACCATCCTTGTATTTTACTTCGATGGGGATTGACGATGTTTAGAATCTTTTTGGTTTCCAAATGTTGAACGTAGAGGCCAGCCACACTTGGAGCAAAGGTGCTTCCCATGCTGGTACCGTGTTGTTGTTTGAACAAAAGATGCTCAAACTTAAAGAAATTCTCTTGTATAGCCAGTTTGCAACAATCTAGTACAAAATGTTGTGGTGTCTTATATGGCCAAGTACTCTGGTATAGAGTATCTTCAAGTATAATCATGGTTTCATTGTGTGGAAGACTCGTATACAAGCTTTCCACATCAAGGGAAACAAGAATGTTTGTGGTTGGATCAAAATCCAATTCATTCAGTAATACCAGGGCTGATTTGGTATCCTTTAGATACGTACTCGTTTTTTGTACAATAGGACGTAAAAAGGCATCTGCAAATTTGGATAATGGTTCTAAGATTGAACTAATACCCGATACAATCGGGCGTCCAGGCGGATTCTGTAATGATTTGTGTATTTTCGGTATAGTATAAAAATACGGAATTACTGGGTTTTTGTTGATCAAAAATACACCCTCTTTTGGGGTCATCCAGTCATGGATCAAAGCTTCCTCAACCATGCTTGTGATGTTTACACGTAACCTTTCTGTAGGATCAATCTCAATTTTCTTGTAGTTACGGTCTTCAGTCAGTAATCTCAGACATTCATTTCTATATGCCTCCGAGTCTTGTATCACTATTCCTCCACCTTTATCCACGGGTTTTATGGTGATTGAAATGTCATTGGCTAATGTTCTTGTTACTTCTTGTTTTTGGTTCCCTTTTTTTGACAGATATATCGTAACAGGAGGAAAAACCTACCTTCCTATCCTCCAACTCCCTTTTCTTTATTGTGGTAATCCTGTGGCATTAACTGCAGATAGCCGATGCTTCTACTGCTGTTTATCATTAGGCCTGGGCGAAAATTTCGTTCCGTTCACGGAAATTGCGAAAATTTGACATTTTCACGTTCCGCGGAAAGCGCGAAAATGTCAAAATTTCCGCATTCCGCAGCTTAGCGATAATTTGGTTCTTGCTCGCGCTGTAAAATAATACATTCTCGCGCGCGCGCGATCGCCTCACCTAAATCCCTGCGTTCGCCGACAAGTTTTCTTGATCCGGTCGCGTTCTCCATGAGATGTTGTATTGTTTTTAGCCATTTGCGCTGTCTCGCGACAGTTCGCGCCCGCAGTGACGTCATGCGTTGCGCGATCTCGTCTTTCTTCTCATGCACCGCGAGACAACTGAAAACAAGATGGCCGCGCCCGCGAGCAACCACATGGGTAAGTTGGCGAGCCGCAACCATGCAGAAAATCTCACGAACATGCGGGGAAAAAACATCCGCATCTTCGCGATATTTCCGCGTGTTTGCAATAATTTTTAACATTTTCGCGATAATTTGCGAAAGTGGATTTCGCAAATTCCGCCCACCCCTATTTATCATGCGGCATTAACTGCAGACATCCTATGCTTCTCCTGCTGTTTATTCTATGGCATTAACTGCAAATACGTATGCTTCTGCTGCTGTTTATCCTGTGGCATTAACTGCAGATATCCTATGCTTCTGCTGGTGTTTATCAATATCCCATGCTTCTGCTGCTGTTTATCCTGCAGCATTAACTGTAGATGTCCCAGGCTTCTGCTGCTGTTTATCCTGTGGCATTAACTGCAGATATTTCACACTTCTGCTGCTGTTTATCCTGCTGCATTAACTGCAGATATCCCAGACTTTTGCTGCTGTTTATCCTGCTGCATTTACTGCAGATATCCCAGACTTCTGCTGCTGTTTATCCTAAGGCATTAACTGGAGATATCCCAGGCTTCTTCTGCTGTTTATCCTGCGGCATTAACTGTAGATGTCCGATGCTTCTGCTGCTGTTTATTCTGCGATATTAACTGTAGATGTCTTAGGCTTCTGCTGCTGTTTATCCTGCATTACCTGCAGATACCCCCTGCTTCTGCTGCTGTTTATCCTGCAGCATTAACTGCAGATATTGAATGCTTCTGCTGCTGTTTTTCCTGCGGCATTACCTGCAGATACCCCCTGCTTCTGCTGCTGTTTATCCTGTGGCATTAACTGCAGATATCCTATGCTTCGGCTGGTGTTTATCGATATCCCATGCTTCCGCTCTTTATCCTGTGGTTTTAACTGCAGAGACCGTATGCTTCTGGAATTTATCATATGTCATTAACTGCAGTTATCCTATGCTTCTACTGCTGTTTATCCTGCGGCATTAACTGCAGATATCCTGTGCTTCTGCTGCTGTTTATCCTGTGGCATTAACTGCAGATGTCCTAAGATCATGCTGCTGTTTATCCTTCAGCATTAACTGCAGATATCCCATGCTACTCCTGCTGTCTATCCTTTGGCATTAACTGCAGATATCCCGTCCTTCTGCGTCTGTTTATCCTGTGGCATTGACTGCAGATATCCTGTGCTTCTGCGGCTGTTTTTCCTGCGGCATTGACTGCAGATATCCTGTGCTTCTGCTGCTGTTTATCCTGCGGCATTGACTGCAGATATCCTAGGCTTCTGCTCCTGTTTATCCTGCAGCATTAACTACAGATACCCCCTGCTTCTGTTGCTATTTATCCTGCGGTTTTAACTGCAGATATCGAATGCTTCTGCTCCTGTTTATCCTGTGGCATTAACTGCAGATATCCAATGCTTCGGCTGGTGTTTATCGATATCCCATGCTTCTTCCGCTCTTTATCCTGTGGTTTTAACTGCAGAGATTGTATGCTTCTGGAATTTATCATATGCCATTAACTGCAGTTATCCCATGCTTCTACTGCTGTTTATCCTGCGGCATTAACTGTAGATATCCCATGCTTCTGCCACTGTTTATCCTGTGTTTTTAACTGCAGATATCCTTTGCTTCTGCTGCTGTTTATCCTGTGGCATTAACTGCAGATATCCAGTGTTTCTGCTGCTGTTTATCCTTTGGCATTAACTGCAGATATCCCGTGCTTCTGCAGCTGTTTATCCTGTGGCATTGACTGCAGATATCCTGTGCTTCTGCGACTGTTTATCCTGCAACATTGACTGCAGATATCCTGTGCTTCTGCTGCTGTTTTTCCTGCGGCATTGACTGCAGATATCCTGTGCTTCTGCTGCTGTTTATCCTGCGGCATTGACTGCAGATGTCCTGTGCTTCTGCTGCTGTTTATCCTGCGGCATTGACAGCAGATATCCTAGGCTTCTGCTTCTGTTTATCCTGCGGCATTGATTGCAGTTATCCTATGCCTCTGATGCTGTCTATCCTGCGGCATTAACTGCAGATATCCCATGCTTCTGCTGCTGTTTATCCTGCGGCATTAACTGCAGATATCCCAGACTTCTGCTGCTGTTTATCCTGCAGCATTAACTGCAGATATCCCATGCTTCTCCTGCTGTTTATCCTGTGGCATTAGCAGCAGGTATCCTATGCTTCTGCTGCTGTTTATTCTGTGGCATTAACTGCAGATATTGAATGCTTCTGCTGCTGTTTATCCAGTGGCATTAACTGCAGATATCCTATGCTTCGGCTGGTGTTTATCAATATCCCATGCTTCTGCCGCTGTTTATCCTGTGTTTTTAACTGCAGATATCCTGTGTTTATGCTGCTGTTTATCCTTTGGCATTAACTGCAGATATCCCGTGCTTCTGCGGCTGTTTATCCTGTGGCATTGACTGCAGATATCCTGTGCTTCTGCGGCTGTTTATCCTGCGGCATTGACTGTAGATATCCTGTGCTTCTGCTGCTGTTTTCCCTGCGGCATTGACTGCAGATATCCTGTGCTTCTGCTGCTGTTCATCCTGCGGCATTGACTGCAGATATCCTAGGCTTCTGTTGCTGTTTATCCTGCGGCATTGACTGCAGATATCCTAGGCTTCTGCTGCTGTTTATCCTGCGGCATTAGCTGCAGAATTCCCATGCTTCTGCTGCTGTTTATCCTGCAGCATTTACTGCAGATAGCCCAGGCTTCTGCTGCTGTTTATCCTGCAGCATTAACTGCAGATATCCCGTGCTTCTGATGCTGTTTATCCTGCGGCATATACTGCAGATATCCCGTGCTTCTGATGCTGTTTATCCTGCGACATATACTGCAGATATCCCATGCTTCTGATGCTGTTTATCCTGCGGCATATACTGCAGATATCCCGTGCTTCTGATGCTGTTAATCCTGCGGCATATACTGCAGATATCCCATGCTTCTGCTGCTGTTTATCCTGCAGCATTTACTGCAGATAGCCCAGGCTTCTGCCGCTGTTTATCCTGCGGCATTAGCTGCAGAATTCCCATGCTTCTGCTGCTGTTTATCCTGCAGCATTTACTGCAGATAGCCCAGGCTTCTGCTGCTGTTTATCCTGCAGCATTAACTGCAGATATCCCGTGCTTCTGATGCTGTTCATCCTGCGGCAGTAACTGCAGATATCCCGTGCTTCTGCTGCTGTTTATCCTGCGGCATTAGCTGCAGAATTCCCGTGCTTCTGCTGCTGTTTATCCTGCAGCATTTACTGCAGATAGCCCAGGCTTCTGCTGCTGTTTATCCTGCAGCATTAACTGCAGATATCCCGTGCTTCTGATGCTGTTTATCCTGCGGCATATACTGCAGATATCCCGTGCTTCTGCTGCTGTTTATCCTGCGGCATTAGCTGCAGAATTCCCATGCTTCTGCTGCTGTTTATCCTGTGGTCTTAACTGCAGATATCCTGTGCTTCTGCTGCTGTTTATCCTGCTGCATTAACTGCAGATATCCTGTGCTTCTGCTGCTGTTTATCCTGCGGCATTAACTGCAGATATCCTATGCTTCTCCTGCTGTTTATTCTATGGCATTAACTGCAAATACCCTGTGCTTCTGCTGCTGTTTATCCTGAGGCATTAACTTTTTACTTTTTGCCCAATCTCTTCTGGAGGTGGTAGCCTCTCTTTTAGGTACTACTCCAAATATTACACTCTATGGGGTCTTTAATCTTCACTTTGATAATCCTGACATGGCGGACGCAGAAGAACTGACTAAAGACCTATTAGCAGTCCAAATTCTGTAAAGGGTCTCATGCTCCACCCATAAATTTGGCCACACGTTGGACCTAATCTTTACCAATAATAGCGATCTTTCGATTAACGACCTTATACATCTGCTGTGGACCGACCACCATTATCTGCCCTTTTTTATCAATCTCTTGCACCCTCTCCCTGTCGTTATACCCTCCATCAAGAGAGTGAGACCCTGGACCAAACTTGTAGAAGACACTTGGTCCACAGCCCTAGTAAGTTTAGAACCGGAACTTAACTCCGACCTCACGGTGGCAGCAGATAATGTTTCTACTTGGATCAAGTCATCATTAGATATGGTCATCCCACTCAAAGCATGTAAGAAAGTAAGGGAGAAATCCTCGCCCTGGTACTCCCCTGCACTGCGAACATATAAACAGGAGTGTAAAAGACTCTAGAGATTATGGAGGAAGGACTACAGTGCTATCAGCAAACAGAAATATAGAGAAGCCATAAAACACAACAAAAGTGAAATAAAAAAAGCTCAGGCAGCACACTACGAGGAACGCATTAACTTAGCAGCCAATACCCCCAGAGAAACGTTTCGCATCGCTAAAGAGCTGTTAGAACTTCCTAGATCAGAGGCCCATCCTATTGCCTCAAGTGAGCGATGTGAGGAATTGGCCCACTATTTCTCATAAAAAAATATCTATTCATCTTTTCCTATATCACCTTGCCCCAGTGAAATTCTTGTAAGCAACACACTACGGCCCGAAACCAACCATATCCTCAGTGTACCCCCCCTCGCTCACTTTAATTAGGCTCTCAGAAATTCTCCACCAGATAAAATCCGGATCACCCCTGGATACAGCACCACCCTATGTTCTAATTAAAACTGGCAAAGTGATTTTCCCTCACATGCCCGAAATAATGACCCAATCCTTGGTTAGCGGACTGGTCCCGGCACCTTGGAAGCATGCCATTGTGAAGGCGCTATTAAAAAAACCTAACTTGGATCCGGATGATCTGGGGAACTACCGCCCAATATCTCTGCTTCCTGCAAACATTAAGGCCTTAGAAAAGCATGTCAACCGGAGCATCTCTGAATTTCTGGAAACTAACGATCTCCTGCACGCCACACAAACCAGCTTCCAGCCACTTCACGGCATGGAAACTGCACTGCTAACGGTGGTGGAGGAATCCAAATGTATCTTCGATCAAGGGGGCGTAGTGGCTATCATCCTCCTAGACTTAAGTTCAGCATTTGACACGGTGAACCTTGACATATCCGGGGAGAGACTCAGGAGGAGAGGTGTCACAGGGGAGGCTCCTACTTGGATTCAGTCATACCAGGACAATAGGACCTTCCAGGTTTTCTCAGGAGAAGCCACCTCTAAAGCCTTGGGACTCAGCAGTGGAGTCCCCCAGGGATCCTCTCTGAGTGAAACATTATTTAATGTGTATATGCAGCCATTGGCAGACATCATCCTGCCTTACAGGATAAAAATGATCACCTATGCAGATGATACCCAATTGGTAATCTCCCTTAATGCCCATACAATCAATCCGGTGGCCTGGAAACCTGTCTGGAAGCAGTGGCCTTATGGATGTGTGGAAATGTGGATTTTCCTGATCAGTTATGTCCCCTATCTTGGACCCCAACGGTTTTATATGCATGTTACAAGTACATGTATGTTCCCTCCAGTTCCAGTTTCTAAGACGCAAACATATGTGTGTCTACTGTCAACATGTTCTCTGTCAGATCCGCCATCAATGGGCTGGATATTCGATTCCTAAGTATGAAAGGCCACCGACTTTATATGGCTAAGTTACTCCATTTTTACAGTTCAGGCGAGTAGGCCCGATTCTGTCCTCAAAGCCTTTCCCTGCTCTCTGTCTCTGACAGCTTCAGCTTGAGCTCGCATCTGTATCCATGAACTTTGTCCTACTCCCTGTGCAGCTAACGGTGCCTGCCTCGGCCAGTTTTCGCCTGTCTGCCAAGAAGTTGTATTTCACCTTCGAATTATCTATTTTGCTCTCCAGCCGATGCATTCCTGTCCAGTGATTTAGGTAAACATTTCCTTTAGCTCACAAGCAAAGGACTCAGCCTTTCCGTCCTCCTGCAAGTGATTCATAGCCCTGTTGCCATGGAAAGTTTTCTGCCCCTCGCATCTCATATAGACACTTAGACGCTTGTACACGCACACAGTCAGTATAGAATAGATTCTGTCCGAGAGTCTCTTCCTTGTGGATAACATAGTTCTTTAAACATAGGATGTTAGATATGATTTGGGATTAGGATGACTTGACCCCAGACTTCTCGTCTCCACATGTAGAGCTAAATGTCAAGTCCCCTTCACCCCCTAGTTGCACGTCAATTACACGTCATGCTGCCGCGCGCGCATCTATGCCAAGTATTATCTTATAGATCCACCTATGTCTGATAATTCTAACCAATCATGTTTCTTTTATTCCTTATTACGCCTAGTTTCGATTATGTCACTGTCACGTCACTTTTCTTATCAAATGTTACGCCTTCTACATTCGTTTCATTGTAATGTACTTATTATAAAAATACATGTCCGTTAATGAATTATTGTACTTCACTTCCTGAACCTTCGTGGTGACGGAACCTGAGGGCCGCGACTCGAGTCGGCCATTTTGAATGGAATAAAGCCCATTAGAAAACCTCTTATACCACGGATTCTGCCTCTCGTTATTTTGAGCTATTTTACTTTAATTTAAGATTCCGCATGAAATTCAGTCCGGTAATATTTATTTTATTTACCACATAATGGCGCCCGAATAGGGACACTTTCTCATCTCACGCGCCGGCGGTGCGTTGCAGGCCCGGTCTCCTGCCACAGCTGGACGGACCATAAACGCGTACCAGCAGGATTTCCTGTAAGCTCCCTCCGGTCAAGCGGGGGCGACTGAGGCTGCGATCAACCCAGACGAGGCGGTGAGAAGTGCGAAGTATCCCGACCAGAGCCTAGCTGAGAGAGCAAGATCCGAGGTATACAGAGGCCCACCAGGTTTTCCGAAATTCCGACGTCCAGAGGGTCCGATGTCCGCAGTTATCGAGTCCTGTCCATTCTCTGAGGCCTTCCGTTTCAAGGAGCTACTCGGTGAGTACCATCGCCGGGGAGGCGTGTTGACGCGCACATAGGTTGTGCCGGTCAAGACGGATTTGGGTACACAAATCCGGTCTGCACTGTTTAGCAGTGTATATGTACTGTTTAGCAGTATATCAAGTATTCCGAAGTATTCAGTTATTGTCAAGAATTCAGCGTGGTGATTAGTTAGGCAGACTGTCATCATTGTCGACCATTGTTATAATGTTTAATGTTTAATGTTTAAAGTATTCAGAAAATGTCTTGCATATTGTGGTATGAATGATTGTTCATTGTTCACTGTTCATTATTGTGTTTCTCGTATTAAGTAAGTTCAAGAGTAAGTATCAGATCGGTTGTCAATATGCCGCTCTTCTCGAAGTTAAGACAGATTACTACCAGAAAAGGGGTGCTTGAAGAAGCAGTTCCTATTCCTCCTAGAGACACTCCAGGACATTTCATGTACCATAAACATGGCTTAGATGCCATATTGTTTCTTGATCTATGGGTAGATTATACCAAAGGATTACCGGAAAGTCAAAGGTGGCCCATAGCGGGAACCTGGGATGCAGAGTGCATCATGAAAGTGGAGGAAGAGTTATGGAAAAGAAAGGTCAGACAGTCACAGAAAGACGCTGTTGAGTTATGGCGTAAAGAATCTCATAGACGAACAGAAAAAGCACGTAGACAAGAAGAGAGGAGTAAAGAAAGTTCAAATAAAGTTCAAGAAAATCTATTAATTGAGGAAGGTATCCGAGTGAAATCAGAACAAGTGAATAGACAAAGAAATGCTCTTATGAATGGTATGTATCCCCTTCTAGCCGAAGGACTACCTAAGGCTGTTACGGAGGTGCCAAAAGACTTGCCAACCCCATTATTTCCAATTAAGGTACATCCAAAGGGGCATCCCAGAACCGCAGAAGATGTTTTTCTTTCCTCATATCTAGATGACTCAGCTCCCGAGTATGCTAACGCCACACCACATAGACCGTCTGGCGGAGGGGTTCAACGTCAGGATCAGGTATCTGTCCCCGCGCAACAGCAAGTTCCGACGCAAGCTTCGGCAAGCACATCTGTTTCCGCATCTGTCTCCGCAGTCGACTCTACAGGGGTATCGACACCCATAGTTGCTGTATCACGTTCAACGAATCCATTCACACCCGACGCCCCAGATGGGGCCACGGGAGGTGCTAGCAGTACTTTTACACCACCTAGAATAAATAAACTTGTCTTTCAAGAGTCAACACATTCACGTACACCTAAGTTCGTAAATGAACGTACGCTTAAGGAACTCCTTGTAAATTGTAGATATGACCCGGTGGTTGGTAAAGAGGACGAAATGGTCCTGGCATCATTACGTATCAGACGAGCCGCAGAGTATTTAGCAAGGTTACCAGGAATGACTACGCATCTGGATAACATATATCATTTTGTTCAAACAGGACGAGATCCAGGATGTATTAACAGAGCTATGGAATTCCAGAAAGTAGAGATACAGGGGGAACTGTTACGTTTCCTCATAAACTGTGTGATCAGAAATCAAGATCGTCCGGGGGTAGACCGGAATGCAATGCTTATTCTTACAAGATGGAGTCAGAATATATCAGAAGGGAGACACGATAAGCAAAATTGTATAATAGCCATGTGCCGAAAAATACGTAAAGAAATAGAGCGTATTCATGAAGAGAGATTGGGAACAGACGAGTTTGAGCAAGATGAAGTGTCCGAATCAGGGAATTCCGCAAGACAGTCAGAGACCATAGCCTATGTAGGCAGAGGAAGATCTTGTGAAAATACTAGATGTTTTTCTGATCCAATACACTCTGTATGTCCAAATAATAGCAGAACGTATCCGACGCCTGTAATGAATCTGAAGTCTCCTGAACATTCGTTTCAAGCCGCAGATAAAATACTACGAGAACGAAGAGGTTACCACCTCCTCGATTCCATGGATGAGCAAGAATTAGCCAGATCAGCCGTTCATTGGATTGTTAGTCCTGAAAAATACGGTGATGAGACCGTAGCACACACGTTTCTCAACCTCAGTACAGATGAACAACGTTTAGCTGGAATCTATATGATTCAGCAACTCCTCATATTATATGAGAGCCAACATGCTGACCCTGGTCCTTTACCTGATATATTAACGGAACTACTCACGTACAGATGGAGAGGTTCTAGTAACAAGCTAATTAAAGAGATATTAGTGTCACGTAAGCAGTACGTCCTTTTTGTAAATCCAGATTCTCTCTCCCTGCCCCCCAGAGAAAGAGCACCGTACTATATGGATAGACAAAATCCTTTACGGGAAGTGCACCCAATAAAAGGCGAAGATAATGAGTTTCACCGTGTATTTGTTTACACACCCATATCAAAAATGGAATTATTAGAAATGAAGAAAGTAGTACCTAGTCATGACAAAGACCCAGCGGGTTTCCACCGAGAAATTAAAGACATGTTACTGATGGGAGAGTACACCTTTCCTGATATTATGACGATATTAAAGGTGCTTTTGCCTGCTGGCATATATGAAAAACTGAAAGAAAAAGAGTGGGAAGTGGGAGACCAAAAGATAGACTGGACAGCATTAGCAGAGGAAGAAAGGGGCCGAGCTGCAGGTTCGGGGCTCGGGGATAAAGTTAAACTATTACCAGGTTTACTAGTACAGGTATTGCCACGTTTATTAACTACAAAAAAGGAAGATTGGGGTGCAATCACAGCCTGTAAACAAAAGCAAGATGAAGACACAAGCGATTATTATGCTCGATTTGAAAAATGTTTTGGTATAAATAGTGGTATAAAAGCAAGTAGTGACTCATATCCACATCTATTTGTGACAAAATTAGTGGAAAATGCATTGCCTCCAGTGAAGAATAGAATATTGAAATTCGAGAGTACCTGGCAAAGTAACACTCCGTCGCAAATGCTACAAATGTTACAGTATCATCACAATAGAATTAGGGATGAACAAGAACACGAGCATAAACGCATGAAGGATACAAAAATGAAAATGCTAGTTTCTCAGACAGTACCAGCAGATGGTCACAAAAAGGGTGTGACACATTCTGGTGATTCTGCAGTTCCTGTAAAAGGAACCTGCAATTACTGTAAACAACTAGGCCATTATGTACATGATTGTCAAGTCCTGAAACGAAATATAGCAACAGGTATTGCAAAGGAGAGACCACGATTAGTTAGACAAGATCAGAATGAACAAGGAGCTATGCAGCATGGACAGTCCGTGCCAGTTCAGCAACAGTCTATGCCAGCCTCACAGCAACCCATACAGTTTGTGCCAGCTGCACCACCGTTGCCTGCTACTGCCACACAAACCACAACACAACAAATGTATCAGACTGCACAGTATGAATACCCTGAGTATCAGCGTTACGCATGAACCAGCCTAGAGAGGGAAGTTGACTTACCGCTTATCGAGATTCCGGTAGATCAAGAAGGACCTTATGTACATAGTGAATTATTAGGTCAAGATAGAAAATTCTTACTCGATACAGGGGCAAGTCGAACAACCATAAAACGTAGTGAAGTTCCAGGGGCACCCCTCTCAGGCTCTCAAAATGTTTCCCTTGGTTTTTCAGGAAAACCTATTGTTAATGAAGTATCACAGCCTCTACCACTTACGATAGGACCTTTGACACGAACTACAGATTTATTGCTTACTAAATCATGCCCAGAAAATTTGTTAGGAATTAAAACTCTGAAAGCACTAGGAGCCATAATATGTTGTTCTCCGGAAGGAGTAAGGTTGTTTTTGCGTGATTTTAAAGGTCACTATGTGTCTAGAGACATGGATCCCCGACTACAGATTTTACCAGTACATCTATGGGCACAAGGCCCTACGGATGTTGGCTGCATGAACATTACACCCTATCGAGTTACATTGAAAGCAGGAGTGGTACTACCACGAATGCGACAATACAAGTTACCGCATGATGCTGTGGTGGCTTTGTTGAAAATCATTGATGAGCTAATTGCCCAGGGAGTAGTTGTAGAAACAGACTCCAATGTATGTAATTCACCGATAATTCCGATTCTTAAACGAACTGATCCTACTGCTCCACCAGTGTACCGATTGGTTATTGATTTGCGTGAACTAAACAAGTGTATTGTACCACAATTCCCTGTGGTCCCTGATATATCATCATTGTTGACAGCAATTGATTCCGAAGCAACATTTTTTACTGTAATTGATCTCAAGAATGCCTTTTTCAGCGTCCCAATAGATCCGGAAAGCCAATACTTGTTCGGATTCAGTTTAAATGGGCGCAGCTTTAAATTCTCACGCGCTCCTCAAGGATTTACAGAAAGCCCCAGCATCTACAGCCAAGCATTGAAACGAGAACTTGACAGTATCCACATGCCAGTCAATACTGCACTGCTTCAATATGTCGATGATCTGCTGATCACCGCGAGAAGCGAGCCAGAATGCGAAAAAGCTTCTCTGACAGTTTTACATTTCCTAGCCGACAAGGGGCACAAGGTGTCCCCTTCTAAGCTGCAATTCTGTGTTCAGCGAGTTATTTATCTTGGTCACTCGCTGTCCAAGGAGGGAAGGCAGCTTACACCAGATCGCATCCAGTTAATTGCTAACATGTCAATACCCCAGACACAAAAGGAGGTGCGGGCTTTCATAGGCCTCACTTCATATTGTAGGCAGTGGATCCCTCAGTACGCATTTCTAGCAAAACCACTCATTCAGTTAACCACACAGGAGGCAGCCACATCGACTGTTCTCCCTTGGACTCAGGAACATACACAAGCTTTTGAAAGCTTAAAGGAAGCTTTATGTCAAGCACCTGTTTTAGCAACACCATGTTATAGCAAACCTTTTACACTCTTTGTTACAGAACGCGAAGGTACTGCCTTGTCAGTACTCACTCAGGATCAAGCAGGATCACGCAAGCCATGTGCTTATTTTTCCAGTACATTAGATCCCGTAGCTCAGGCTTTGCCTGCATGCCTGAAATCAGTGGCAGCGACAGCTTTAGCAATCAGACAAAGCGATGCCATAGTATTAGGACACCCATTGACAGTTCAAGTACCACATGCAGTAGAGGTTCTTGTGAACCGAACACAAACACAACACTTGACCATAGCAAGACTTACCGGTTATGAACTGACATTGTTTCAACCACACATAGAGATCCGACGGTGTAATACATTGAATCCTGCTACACTATTACCTGTAATTGGAACAGACCCACTAGCTCATGATTGTGTTGAAATCATTGAAATAAAGACGAAACCTAGACAAGACTTGACAGACGTTCCATTGTTAGATCCAGACCTGACGTTGTATGTAGACGGATCATGCATGAGAACAAGTAAAGGAGATTTAGTGGCCGCGTATGCAGTCACAACAGACACTGAAGTTATTGAGACACATTGTATAGATACTCTGTCAGCCCAAGCAGCAGAACTTATTGCTCTAACGCAAGCCTGTATTCAAGCCACAAATAAGAAAGTTAATGTATACACTGACTCACGTTATGCATTCGGAGTTGTACACGACTTCGGCGTGCTATGGCGAGAGAGAGGTTATTTAACGTCCCATGGTGCCCACATTCAGCACGGACCCCTCATTCATGCCTTGTTAGACGCAATACATCTACCCACTGCTATATCGATTATGAAATGTAAAGCACACACGAAGGTTACTGATACCATTTCTCAAGGCAATGATTTAGCTGACAGAACAGCTAAACAGACTGCTCAGAATCGCACATTAGACATGACAAAGCCAAGAGTTCAGACACCAACACAGTGTATGACAATTAAGGATCCCACACTTGACGTAATTGACATACAGACACATGCCACAGCAGAAGAAATAAAGAAGTGGACTGAACTAGGAGGGATCCAGACAGATCAAGGATGGATGACGAAGGAGAAATCTGTATGGTTCCTCCCTGATTCCATGGTTCAAGCCATTATAGCTACAGTTCACAGTCCAGCACATTTAGGAGAGAAGGCTATGCTAGACAGCATTCAGCACATTTGGTTCAACAAACATTTACGAGCAGCAGCTAAACAAAAAGTTCGTACCTGTATGATATGTTGCCAGTTTAATCCAGGAAAGAGTGTTCCCGTAGAGCAGGGTGGATTTCAGCCTCCTGACCATCCTTTTGAAGTCCTCCAGATGGATTATATTCAGATGGAACGTTGTCGAGGATTCAAATATGTCCTCGTAGTTGTCTGCGCTCTCTCCCGTTGGACAGAGGCGTATCCCGTATCAGATTATACTGCCCCGACTACTGCCAAGCAGCTAGTTCGAGAATTCTTCCCACGGTACGGTTTACCACGTGTTGTATATTCAGATAACGGTCAGCCTTTCTCATCCGAATTAATGAAACATGTCTCACTCTTGTTGGGATATCAGTGGAAATTCCACTGTGTCCGACACCCCGAGGCAGCAGGTCTCGTAGAAAGACATAACCAGACACTGAAAATCAGACTGTCCAAAATATGTAGAGAGAAAGGTGTCGACTGGATAGTAGCATTACCAGTTGCACTCTTTTACATGAGAATGGTAGCACACTCTAGAACAGGGCTATCCCCGTATGAGGTGATCTTTGGTAGACCACCGAATATGTGGGGGACGCCTATACCACGTAAAATAACTGATGTTGACTGTAATATGCTGACAGATTACCTGGCTTCCTTGATGTCTGCACTACAATCTTCTCGTTCACAGGTAGCTGCAGCCTTTCCCGACAACACTGAGGCGAAACCCCATGACGTTGTTCCGGGTAATCTTGTCTTTGTGAGAAATTTCGACAGGAAGAGTCAATTGGAGCCCAGGTGGAAAGCACCCAAGTTGGTCCTGTTGACCACAAGAACAGCCGTGAAGATCGAGGGACGAAAAGGGTGGATTCATTCCAGTCACGTAAAAAAATTTCATGGACTACCTTCAGATATAGACACTGTGCCCTGCACTCCCTCACAGACTGATTCAAAACTTCCTTTTGTTGAACAGAATGACTCTCAGTGCTATAAACAGAAACTCAGGTCCAGATCTAAACTGTCGGACGATTTGATTGTTTAAGTCCTCTCCAAGGTGAAGCGGTTGAATCTGTCCCGACATGTACCCCTTAGGTCTGAATCATGTAGAGTCCAGAATCATAATGAAACGACATGCTTATTGTAAATTACTGCGTAACCACTGTATTGTGACTTTATTAATTTTGTTTTTATTGAGTTTTTTAATAGTTACTGCAAGTATATTGTTGCATATGTATTATCCTGTTTCTAAACGTGTTTTCAATATAACTGATGAACATTCTTTTAGTGACCTACCGCCACATGAATTATCTTATAGACTTGCGCTGCGCAATAACACATTCATTAGTATGTTACATCATTCCCATCAGACTAGTAATGCGACCAATTGTTGGGTGTGTGGCCGACTCCCTCCCTATCAGAATAACAAAGGAGTTCTGCCTTTCTTTCCACATCCATTCACACACAATGGCTCCTGTGGAGCATGGTTTAGTTTATTAAATTCCATAGACCCAGACACAGCAGTTTATCAACAACATTGGATATGGGGAAATCTGAATCTAGTTTTATTCAAAGTCTGTCACCCTAATAAGGAGGGTCACCCCAGTAGAACAGGAACTGATTTAGAAAATGAAGTGTATAAATTAGGTAATTTTACACCTAATCTTATGATTCTGAATGTCAAATCCGAAGTTGAACTAATTCTGCCCACTATGTCAGTATTTCCAGTTAAGGGTGAATTATGTGTAAGAAAAGTTGGTTCCATACATATGGGCCATAGCCAATGCGTTACTACAGTAGAATATAGTGATCAAGGTAAATCTTCATTTAGAGCTTCTCGCCATTCTTATTTTATATGTGGTCAGACGGCATATATGCGTCTGCCTCTAGATTGGGATGGTACCTGTTACATAGCATTTCTTTTGCCACCTGTTTTCCTAGCTCCCCCTGATTATTATCGAAATGTTCATTTAGTACACAATAGAGAGAAAAGAGATCTCCCAGTTGTCGATTATACTGAGACATCATGGGACAAGTATGTAGATTTCAATAAAGGTATCTTTCCCTATATAGGTACTATATCAAATAGTAAGCTGATACGCAGACTCACCAAGACTCTTGAAGCTGTAGTAAACGAGACTATAGCCGCCCTAGGCAATCTGACAGAGGAACAATCAGTGATGAGAATTGTTGTTCTCCAGAATCGTCTTGTCCTTGACGTCATCCTGGCCGATAGGGGCGGAGCTTGTAGGGTCATCGGATCCAGCTGCTGTATATTCATACCAGAAAATTCGCCATCTGTATATAAAGCTATAACACGCCTTCATAAGATTGTAAGCCAGATACACGAGAATCCAGGCACTTGGACGTGGTCCGGGTGGTTTTGGAGTGTGATATCAGCCTGGGGATGGAGAGTTCTATCCTTCCTAGGTATTGGCCTTCTTATGCTCTTCAGTTGTTGTCTATGCCTGCAATGTGGACCAGCGATTTGTGGTATGTGTGCCACATCGTGTATTCCACATCAGGGTTTTCGCTCAAGATCCCGGAAAAAGAAAGAAGAAGAAATGATGCTCCATGAGCAAATCAATGGAATGATGAAGATTGATGTCTCGTGAAGGGCAAGAAGGGGACAAGGAGGGAATGTGGAAATGTGGATTTTCCTGATCAGTTATGTCCCCTATCTTGGACCCCAACGGTTTTATATGCATGTTACAAGTACATGTATGTTCCCTCCAGTTCCAGTTTCTAAGACGCAAACATATGTGTGTCTACTGTCAACATGTTCTCTGTCAGATCCGCCATCAATGGGCTGGATATTCGATTCCTAAGTATGAAAGGCCACCGACTTTATATGGCTAAGTTACTCCATTTTTACAGTTCAGGCGAGTAGGCCCGATTCTGTCCTCAAAGCCTTTCCCTGCTCTCTGTCTCTGACAGCTTCAGCTTGAGCTCGCATCTGTATCCATGAACTTTGTCCTACTCCCTGTGCAGCTAACGGTGCCTGCCTCGGCCAGTTTTCGCCTGTCTGCCAAGAAGTTGTATTTCACCTTCGAATTATCTATTTTGCTCTCCAGCCGATGCATTCCTGTCCAGTGATTTAGGTAAACATTTCCTTTAGCTCACAAGCAAAGGACTCAGCCTTTCCGTCCTCCTGCAAGTGATTCATAGCCCTGTTGCCATGGAAAGTTTTCTGCCCCTCGCATCTCATATAGACACTTAGACGCTTGTACACGCACACAGTCAGTATAGAATAGATTCTGTCCGAGAGTCTCTTCCTTGTGGATAACATAGTTCTTTAAACATAGGATGTTAGATATGATTTGGGATTAGGATGACTTGACCCCAGACTTCTCGTCTCCACATGTAGAGCTAAATGTCAAGTCCCCTTCACCCCCTAGTTGCACGTCAATTACACGTCATGCTGCCGCGCGCGCATCTATGCCAAGTATTATCTTATAGATCCACCTATGTCTGATAATTCTAACCAATCATGTTTCTTTTATTCCTTATTACGCCTAGTTTCGATTATGTCACTGTCACGTCACTTTTCTTATCAAATGTTACGCCTTCTACATTCGTTTCATTGTAATGTACTTATTATAAAAATACATGTCTGTTAATGAATTATTGTACTTCACTTCCTGAACCTTCGTGGTGACGGAACCTGAGGGCCGCGACTCGAGTCGGCCATTTTGAATGGAATAAAGCCCATTAGAAAACCTCTTATACCACGGATTCTGCCTCTCGTTATTTTGAGCTATTTTACTTTAATTTAAGATTCCGCATGAAATTCAGTCCGGTAATATTTATTTTATTTACCACAGATGGAACATTCCTATCTTAAGCTAAATGGGGGAAAGACCAAAATAATGCTGCTGGGTAACACCTCCGGCCTGGACCTTAAACAGATCTGGCCAAAGTGCATGGGTCCAGCCCACTCCCCAAAATCTAAGATAAAAAGTCTGGGTGTCTGGCTGGACAGCTCTCTTAAATTCGAAGATCGAGCGGTAAGAGTAACTGGAGCTTGCTTTGGTGCTATGAGAATGCTGGGCAAGATTCTCTCCCTCCTGCCAATAAGTGCCAGGAGAACCGTGGTACAGGCCCTGGCTTTATCTCGCCTGGACTATGGATTATTCTTATACCTAGGAGCCCCCGCTGCAACGCTAAGAAAACTCAAAGTGGCTCAGAACTGTGCGGACAGATTATTGCTGTAGGTACCGAAAAATCAATCAGCCAAACCAGCCCTAAGAAAGCTACACTGGCTACCTGTTGCCAATAGAGTCAAATTTAAAGCCTTGTGCATAGCCCATAGGACTTTCTGGAGTAGTGGCCCAGCTATTAACAGGACGCTGATCACCCCTTAATTCCCTCGGAAGTGCCTCCGCTCTACCCATCTCCACCTAGCAGTAACCCCGAAAATTAATAGGGCAAGAAGTGGAGGTAGGTCATTTGTTTACAATGTGGCCAGACTGTGGAATACGATGCCTCCCTCCATTCGAGTTGAATGTGATCTGCTTGCCTTCCGAAGACTTCTTAAGACCTGGCTCTTCCAGCAACCATGTGTATATCTTACTGGAAAACCTGTCTAGACGCAATCGCTGGGACGCCTTCGGGTAGTCATGCGCTATATAAAAGTTAATAATAATAATAACTGCAGATGTCCTAGGCTTCTGCTGCTGTTTATCCTGCAGCATTAACTGCAGATATCCTGTGCTTCTGCTGCTGTTTATCCTGCAGCATTAACTGCAGATATCCTATGCTTCTGCTGCTGTTTATCCTGCAGTATTAACTGCAGATATCCTATGCTTCTTCTTCTGTTTATCCTGCGGCATTAACTGCAGATACCATATGTTTCTTTTGCTATTTATCCTGCGGCATTGACTGCAGATATCATGTGCTTCTGCTGCTGTTTATCCTGCAGCATTAACTGCAGTTACCCTGTGCTTCTGCTCCTGTTTATCCTGTGGCATTAGCTGCAGATATCCTGTGCTTCTGCAGCTGTATATCATGTGGCATTAACTGCAGATATCCTGTGCTTCTGCTGCTGTATATCCTGCGGCATTAACTGCAGATATCCTGTGCTCCTGCTGCTGTATATCCTGCGGCATTAACTGCAGATATCCTGTGCTTCTGCTGCTGTATATCCTGTGGCATTAACTGCAGATATCCTGTGCTCCTGCTGCTGTATATCCTGCGGCATTAACTGCAGATATCCTGTGCTTCTGCTGCTGTATATCCTGTGGCATTAACTGCAGATATCCTGTGCTCCTGCTGCCGTATATCCTGCGGCATTACCTGCAGATATCCTGTGCTCCTGCTGCTGTATATCCTGCGGCATTAACTGCAGATATCCTGTGCTTCTGCTGCTGTATATCCTGTGGCATTGACTGCAGATATCCTGTGCTTCTGCTGCTGTTTATCCTGCGGCATTAACTGCAGATATCCTGTGCTTCTGCTCCTGTTTATCCTGTGGCATTAGCTGCATATATCCTGTGCTTCTGCAGCTGTATCATGCGGCATTAACTGCAGTTATCCTGTGCTTCTGCTCCTGTTTATCCTGTGGTATTAGCTGCAGATATCCTGTGCTTCTGCAGCTGTATATCATGCGGCATTAACTGCAGATATCCTGTGCTTCTGCTGCTGTATATCCTGCGGCATTAACTGCAGATATCCCATGCTTCTACTGATGTTTATCCTGCAGCATTAACAGCAGATATCCTATGCTTGTGCTCCTGTTTATCCTGTGGCATTAGCTGCAGATATCCTGTGCTTCTGCTGCTGTATATCCTGTGGCATTAACTGCAGATATCCTGTGCTCCTGCTGCTGTATATCCTGCGGCATTAACTGCAGATATCCTGTGCTCCTGCTGCTGTATATCCTGCAGCATTAACTGCAGATATCCTGTGCTTCTGCTGCTGTATATCCTGCGGCATTGACTGCAGATATCCTGTGCTTCTGCTGCTGTTTATCCTGCGGCATTAACTGCAGATATCATGTGCTTCTGCTCCTGTTTATCCTGTGGCATTAGCTGCAGATATCCTGTGCTTCTGCAGCTGTATATCATGCGGCATTAACTGCAGATATCCTGTGCTTCTGCTGCTGTATATCCTGCGGCATTGACTGCAGATATCCTGTGCTTCTGCTGCTGTTTATCCTGCAGCATTAACATCAGATATCCTGTGCTTCTGCTCCTGTTTATCCTGTGGCATTAGCTACAGATATCCTGTGCTTCTGCTGCTGTATATCCTGTGGCATTAACTGCAGATATCCTGTGCTCCTGCTGCTGTATATCCTGCGGCATTAACTGCAGATATCCTGTGCTTCTGCTGCTGTATATCCTGTGGCATTAACTGCAGATATCCTGTGCTCCTGCTGCCGTATATCCTGTGGCATTAACTGCAGATATCCTGTGCTTCTGCTGCTGTATATCCTGTGGCATTAACTGCAGATATCCCATGCTTCTGCTGCGGTTTATCCTACAGCGTCAACAGCAGATATCCTATGTTTTTGCTGCTGTTTATCCTGCGCCATTAACTGCAGATATCCTGTGCTTCTGCTGCTGTTTATTCTGCTGCATTAACTGCAGATATCCTGTGCTTCTGCTGCTGTTTATCCTGCTGCATTAACTGCAGATATCCCGTGCTTCTGCTGCTGTTTATCCTGCTGCATTAACTGCAGATATCCCGTGCTTCTGCTGCTGTTTATCCTGCTGCATTAACTGCAGATATCCTGTGCTTCTGCTGCTGTATATCCTGCGGCATTGACTGCAGATATCCTGTGCTTCTGCTGCTGTTTATCCTGCGGCATTGACTGCAGATATCCTGTGCTTCTGCTCCTGTTTATCCTGTGGCATTAGCTGCAGATATCCTGTGCTTCTGCAGCTGTATATCATGCGGCATTAACTGCAGATATCCTGTGCTTCTGCTGCTGTATATCCTGCGGCATTAACTGCAGATATCCCATGCTTCTACTGATGTTTATCCTGCAGCATTAACAGCAGATATCCTGTGCTTCTGCTCCTGTTTATCCTGTGCCATTAGCTGCAGATATCCTGTGCTTCTGCTGCTGTATATCCTGTGGCATTAACTGCAGATATCCTGTGCTCCTGCTGCTGTATATCCTGCGGCATTAACTGCAGATATCCTGTGCTTCTGCTGCTGTATATCTTGTGGCATTAACTGCAGATATCCTGTGCTCCTGCTGCCGTATATCCTGTGGCATTAACTGCAGATATCCTGTGCTTCTGCTGCTGTTTATCCTGCGGCATTAACTGCAGATATCCCATGCTTCTACTGATGTTTATCCTGCAGCATTAACAGCAGATATCCTGTGCTTCTGCTCCTGTTTATCCTGTGGCATTAGCTGCAGATATCCTGTGCTTCTGCTGCTTTATATCCTGTGGCATTAACTGCAGATATCCTGTGCTCCTGCTGCTGTATATCCTGCGGCATTAACTGCAGATATCCTGTGCTTCTGCTGCTGTTTATCCTGTGGCATTAACTGCAGATATCCTGTGCTTCTGCAGCTGTATATCCTGCGGCATTAACTACAGATATCCCAGGCTTCTGCTGCTGTTTATCCTGCGGCATTAACTGCAGATATCCTAAGCTTCTGCTGCTGTTTATCCTGTGGCATTAACTGCAGATATCCCAGGCTTCTACTGCTGGTTATCCTGTGCCATTAACTGCAGATATCCCAGGCTTCTGCTGCTGTTTATCCTGTGGCATTAACTGCAGATATCCTGTGCTTCTGCTGCTGTATATCCTGCGGCATTAACTGCAGATATCCTGTGCTTCTGCTGCCGTTTATCCTGCTGCATTAACTGCAGATATCCTGTGCTTCTGCTGCTGTTTATCCTGTGGCATTAACTGCAGATATCCCAGGCTTCTGCTTCTGTTTATCCTGTGGCATTAACTGCAGATATCCTGTGCTTCTGCTGCTGTATATCCTGCGGCATTAACTGCAGATATCCTGTGCTTCTGCTGCTGTTTATCCTGTGGCATTAACTGCAGATATCCTGTGCTTCTGCAGCTGTATAGCCTGCGGCATTAACTGCAGATATCCTGTGCTTCTGCTGCTGTTTATCCTGTGGCATTAACTGCAGATATCCTGTGCTTCTGCTGCTGTTTATCCTGCGCCATTAACTGCAGATATCCTGTGCTTCTGCTGCTGTTTATCCTGTGGCATTAACTGCAGATATCCCAGGCTTCTTCTTCTGTTTATCCTGTGGCATTAACTGCAGATATCCTGTGCTTCTGCAGCTGTATATCCTGCGGCATTAACAGCAGATGTCCTGTGCTTCTGCTGCTGTTTATCCTGCGGCATCAACTGCAGATATCCCAGGCTTCTGCTGCTGTTTATCCTGTGCCATTAACTGCAGATATCCCAGGCTTCTGCTGCTGTTTATCCTGTGGCATTAACTGCAGATATCCTGTGCTTCTGCAGCTGTATATCATGCGGCATTAACTGCAGATATCCCAGGCTTCTGCTGCTGTTTATCCTGTGGCATTAACTGCAGATATCCTGTGCTTCTGCTGCTGTGTATCCTGTGCCATTAACTGCAGATATCCCGGCTTCTGCTGCTGTTTATCCTGTGGCATTAACTGCAGATATCCTGTGCTTCTGCTGCTGTATATCCTGCGGCATTAACTGCAGATATCCTGTGCTTCTGCTGCTGTTTATCCTGTGGCATTAACTGCAGATATCCTGTGCTTCTGCAGCTGTATAGCCTGTGGCATTAACTGCAGATATCCTGTGCTTCTGCTGCTGTTTATCCTGCGCCATTAACTGCAGATATCCTGTGCTTCTGCTGCTGCTTATCCTGTGGAATTAACTGCAGATATCCCAGGCTTCTTCTTCTGTTTATCCTGTGGCATTAACTGCAGATATCCTGTGCTTCTGCAGCTGTATATCCTGCGGCATTAACAGCAGATATCCTGTGCTTCTGCTGCTGTTTATCCTGCGGCATTAACTGCAGATATCCCAGGCTTCTGCTGCTGTTTATCCTGTGCCATTAACTGCAGATATCCCAGGCTTCTGCTGCTGTTTATCCTGTGGCATTAACTGCAGATATCCTGTGCTTCTGCAGCTGTTTATCCTGCTGCATTAACTGCAGATATCCTGTGCTTCTGCAGCTGTATATCCTGCGGCATTAACTGCAGATATCCCAGGCTTCTGCTGCTGTTTATCCTGTGGCATTAACTGCAGATATCCTGTGCTTCAGCAGCTGTTTATCCTGCTGCATTGCATTAACTGCAGATATCCTGTGCTCCTGCTGCTGTATATCCTGCGGCATTAACTGCAGATATCCTGTGCTTCTGCTGCTGTTTATCCTGTGGCATTAACTGCAGATATCCTGTGCTTCTGCAGCTGTATATCCTGCGGCATTAACTGCAGATATCCTGTGCTTCTGCTGCTGTTTATCCCGCTGCATTAACTGCAGATATCCTGTGCTTCTGCTGCTGTTTATCCTGTGGAATTAACTGCAGATATGCTGTGCTTCTGCAGCTGTATATCCTGCGGCATTAACTGCAGATATCCCAGGCTTCTGCTGCTGTTTATCCTGTGGCATTAACTGCAGATATCCTGTGCTTCTGCAGCTGTTTATCCTGCTGCATTAACTGCAGATATCCTGTGCTCCTGCTGCTGTATATCCTGCGGCATTAACTGCAGATATCCTGTGCTTCTGCTGCTGTTTATCCTGTGGCATTAACTGCAGATATCCTGTGCTTCTGCAGCTGTATATCCTGCGGCATTAACTGCAGATATCCTGTGCTTCTGCTGCTGTTTATCCTGCGGCATTAACTGCAGATATCCTGTGCTTCTGCTGCTTTTTATCCTGTGGCATTAACTGCAGATATCCTGTGCTTCTGCAGCTGTATATCCTGCGGCATTAACTGCAGATATCCTGTGCTTCTGCTGCTGTTTATCCTGTGGCATTAACTGCAGATATCCTGTGCTTCTGCAGCTGTATATCCTGCGGCATTAACTGCAGATATCCCAGGCTTCTGCTGCTGTTTATCCTGCTGCATTAACTGCAGATATCCTGTGCTTCTGCTGCTGTTTATCCTGTGGCATTAACTGCAGATATTCTGTGCTTTTGCTGCTGTTTATCCTGCGCCATTAACTGCAGATATCCCAGGCTTCTGCTGCTGTTTATCCTGTGGCATTAACTGCAGATATCCTGTGCTTCTGCTGCTGTTTATCCTTCTGCATTAACTGCAGATATCCCAGGCTTCTGCTGCTGTTTATCCTGCTGCATTAACTGCAGATATCCTGTGCTTCTGCTGCTGTTTATCCTGTGGCATTAACTGCAGATATCCTGTGCTTCTGCTGCTGTTTATCCTGCTGCATTAACTGCAGATATCCTGTGCTTCTGCTGCTGTTTATCCTGCGCCATTAACTGCAGATATCCCGTGCTTCTGCTGCTGTTTATCCTACAGCATCAACAGCAGATATCCTAAGCTTCTTCTTCTGTTTATCCTATGGTGCACCAAGCTGCTAATTAACATACTGTTTATTTCCTGTACATATCTCTTTACAGAATCCCTTTGCATTAACGCAGAAGACAGTTCGACCTTCTGTTACACACTCTTGTTTTGGACCCAGCTCTGTATTGATCCCGAGGAGGCGCTTCTAGAGGAGCTATGTGCCAGCTTCTCTCCAGGGAAGGCTCCTTACGCTGCCGCCATGGCTCAAACCCTTAGTGCCAATATCGGCAACCGTTATCACAGCACACATCAGTACATAATCATAATAAAACACACGACACTGAATGTAA
Organism: Triturus cristatus; assembly: GCF_964204655.1. Lineage (NCBI taxonomy): Eukaryota > Metazoa > Chordata > Amphibia > Caudata > Salamandridae > Triturus > Triturus cristatus. Next base: position 28,986,603 of record NC_140581.1, read on the forward strand.
GTGGAGAAATATTGCTGCAGGTTTATTAGCATAATAAATATGCAAACACGGTGGGTTATCTTACGGGCGATCCCAGGGCAGGCCAGCCCCTATGCCGCCTGCCCGTCTGATAAGCCTAGAGTCACCATGGCAACGCCAATTGGTGTATACCAAATGTTGGGAGGGTCCCCCCCTCCCATCCGTGGACCTCCAGTCCACTTGCTTCACACGCCCCCCCGTGATGGGTGGGCGGAGCATACATGGCAGCCCCCGGTTGCTCAGACCCACAACCGCCTGTCGGTTAGCGGGGCGCCGTAGGTCTTCCAGTGGACACGCTAAAGATCCCTGGGTATCCTGGCTTAGCACCACGCGGTGCTGCTGCATGCTATACCCCTTGGTATGTGCAGACCCTGGATCGCCCTGTAACTCCTCCTGCAACACAAAGTGAAAATTGTTAGAAAAAACTGGCCCCCCCTTTGTCCCTCCGGATGCCGGGTAAGCGGATGGGCGGGCAAGGCGAACGAGCGGACAAGAGGGCGAGGAGGGGGCGGAGACAGAATATGTACCCCCCTTTGCTCCTCCCCGCCGGAAGCAGCTACCTGTCTGGGGTCTCCCTTGGTCAAACCCAGGGACACGACCTCCCACCCCTGTGCCTTCCTGTGGCACTAAGGCGGCCGCCCTCAAAGGGGCGGGCCGCTGCGCAACCCCCCCCCCGGGCAGCCTTACATAGTGCCAATATCGGCAACCGTTAACACAGCACACATCAGTACATAATCATAATAAAACACACGACACTGAATGTAAGTGGAGAAATATTGCTGCAGGTTTATTAGCATAATAAATATGCAAACACGGTGGGTTATCTTACGGGCGATCCCAGGGCAGGCCAGCCCCTATGCCGCCTGCCCGTCTGATAAGCCTAGAGTCACCATGGCAATGCCAATTGGTGTATACCAAATGTTGGGAGGGTCCCCCCCTCCCATCCGTGGATATCCAGTTCACTTGCTTCACACGCCCCCCCGTGATGGGTGGGCGGAGCATACATGGCAGCCCCCGGTTGCTCAGACCCACAACCGCCTGTCGGTTAGCGGGGCGCCGTAGGTCTTCCAGTGGACACGCTAAAGATCCCTGGGTATCCTGGCTTAGCACCACGCGGTGCTGCTGCATGCTATACCCCTTGGTATGTGCAGACCCTGGATCGCCCTGTAACTCCTCCACAGCCTTGGGAGTGGCCACCGTCACTACCAGGGCCCCCCACCCAAGTCCCCTAATATTAGCAACCCGCAGCTGTCAGTGCTTCCCCTAGATCCAGTAAAAACAGCTCCATGCCTAAATCCGAGAGGTGAACCCCATCGCCTTTCAGACATCCCGTTGATTTGGCGTGCAGAAGGCCATGCCTGATGAAACCAAAGCCTCTTTGCTCAGTGAACTTGCGCATAGCGCTGTTAACTTTTCTTCTAGATACCTCGATGGCGTCGCCTGAGCGAGCACCATGCCAAATCGCGCGTGGTGTCATCTCAGACCACCACAGTTCACACGGCCCCAACAACACGCTCAACTTGCAGAAAGTATCCCTCATGTCTTGTAGTAGAGCTCTCCTTCCTAGTGATGTGAGGTCATTCCCCCCCAGGTGAACCACCAAGAGGTTGGGCGGGAGCCACCCTCCCCGGAGTCTCTGCTTCACTTTCCGTAACAGGTCGCACCAGCGCAAGCCTGGGAAACCCAACCACGTGATGTCCGTGTTGGCAAAGCCATTCTGCCACTCTCTTGCCGCCGCCCAATGTGCCAGTCTTGCAATAATTGAGTGACCAATTACCCACACCTTCTTACCTAATAAAGAGAAAATTGGTTTTGAGTATATGTTTATTAAGCGAAAAACATCAGCAAAATCAGCACATCTACAGTCAAGGTATACGTCAATGGGAAACCAGCGAAGGAGGGGAGGCCTATTAAGATTGTAGGTCCCGACTAGACAGCCCAACCAATGTGACCCACTGCCCCCCCCGGCCACCCCTAGGGCCGGATGTACCGCTTGAAGCAATGCGATTGCCAGCGCCCCACCATCATAATACCTTCTGCGGGCATTCCTGCCAGGAACGCTGTGGTGGCCGCACCTATGCGGAACGAGTGGCTGCTGAATATTTTGTCCCTAACCTCATGGCCAGACAGCCTAAGGCATGCCTTGAGGATGTGGTCCACTTGAAATCTAGTGACCGGGAGCCCATCCTGATGCACCAGCAGGTAACCCGCCCCACGCGGGCGAAGCATCAGGTAGGTTCTGACCCAAGCTACCGGGCAATATCTCTCATCCCCCAAGCCATGTAGCACAAATACCCTCCCTCGCCCTAGCTGGTCAGTTTTGGACTGTCTAATGACTATTTTCAAGCACCCCGGCTCTAGTTCTACGTCCTTTACGTTCAGAGCCACCCCCGAGGAGTCAGATTTTGAGCGGGCCACTAGTTCCCCGATCCTGAAGGCACCAAAGAAGGCTAGGGAAAAACAGGCCGAGAACAGTGTAGCTTCGTACCCTGAGTGGGTGGCCCTATCCATACAGTCCAACATTCCTTGTAGCAGTGAGAAAGTAATGGGGGACCTGGGATCAGGGGATCGCGGAACCAGTTTGGCCCACCCTCGCAAGGCTGCCTTGATCACAAAAGCCTTGGTGGGATCAGCCTGACCCCTCAGTCTGGCGTGGTGGCTGATAGCAGCGAGGTGACCCGTTATCCAGGAATTAGTTTTGCCCTCCCCTCTGGCCCACAGCAAGAATTGTTGGACTCTAAGTTCCAGGGCCACCTGATCCTCCTCCCAGCCCCCTGTAATTGCACAAAAAAGAGTGACACAGCTCCCGTAGCGCTTCGCAGTTCTGGGGGCTAAGGACCGTTCTCCCAGCTCCCTCATCCGTGGTCCCACTTCAGCAGCCGCCACAAGTGCGGCGGGAAAGGGGTCCCCTCTTGACGTGCGCTCGGCCAGGCCTCCCGGAAGCGGTGCCACTGGAAACGAGACAAAGAGTCAGCGGCAACATTAGAAATCCCTTGAATGTGCCTGGCCCTGCACTCTACGTTGTTAAATAGGCAGGCCCTGACAAGCTCTCGCAGTAGACACAGGACTAGGGGGCAGCTGGCAGACTGGGAGTTGATGGCCTGCACCACCGCCAGGTTGTCTGACCAGAAAAGCACCCGTTTGGCGGCCAGAGCCCTGGGCCAGAGATGAAAAGCAACCACAATTGGGAAGAGTTCCAGGACGGTGATCTTGGACGTGACCTTTTTCTTGTGCCAGGCGTTAGGCCACCTCTCTGCACACCACTCCTTGTCCAAAATCACTCCGAACCCTTCCCGGCCAGACGCATCAGAAAAGAGGGCCAGCTCCCGGCTGTTGGCCCAGGGGTCGCGCCAGATGACAGCCCCATTAAAGTTGACTAGGAAGTCTGCCCACATGATTAGGTCTTCACGCATCCCCTTGTTCAATTTAACCATGTGGTGCTTCCTGCTCACCGAGGCCGTAGCTCTAGCTATCCTTCGCGCAAATGCCCTGCCCGCGGGGATGACTCTGGCAGCAAAGTTTAGCTTCCCCAGAAGGCTCTGAATGGCAGCCAAGGAAACCTTCTCCCTCCCTACCACTTGGCTAATCTGATCTCTCAGGTCCCGCACCTTGTCGGCTGGCAGCCTGGCCTCCCCCGCCACTGTGTCCAGCTCGATACCTAAGAAAGAGAGAACCTGAGCCGGGCCCTCCGTTTTCTTAGGGGCTAAGGGAACGCCAAGATGATGCATCAGAACCTGAAAATCAACAAGGGCTGCCCTACATTCCTGAGTGCCATCCCTCCCGATGAATAGGAAGTCATCTAAGTAATGGGAAACCCCAGAAACGCTGTAAGTGTGCTGGAAGGCCCATTGAAGGAAAGAGCTGAAGGCCTCGAAGAAGGCACAGGAAACCGCGCACCCCATGGGCATGCACTTGTCAAAGTAGTACATGCCGTCCACCTTGAAACCCAGCAGGTGTTGGCTGCTGGGGTGCACTGGTAGTAACCGAAAGGCCGACTCAATGTCGGCCTTCGCTAACCAAGCTCCTTTGCCAGCCCTCCTTACCAGGTCAAGTGCGACATCCAATGTACAATAAGACACCGAGCATGACCCCTCCTGAAGGCCGTGGTTTACTGAGCTCCCTTCTGGGTAAGACAAGTGGTGAATCAGTCTGAAAGACCCTGGTTCTTTTTTAGGGACCAAGCCAAGGGGGGAGACTACAAAGTTGTCTAACGGGGGCTCCCTGAAAGGACCCGCCACCCGTCCCAGCCTCAGTTCCTTCTGAACTTTTTCCTTTAAGACCTGTGGGAGGACCCTAGCAGATCTGAGGTTCTCCGCATCGCGGCCGGACAGGGGACCTACATAAGGGATGGTGAAGCCCAGCGAGAAGCCTTCAAGCAGGAGCGCACTGTCAGCGGAGAGGGGGTACAGTCTGAGTAACTCTAGCATGCGGTCCAGAATGACCGGGGAAGGACCCTTGCTGGCCAGGGGCGCAGGAGCGCAGGCGACTAGATCGGTGGGAGAGTGGTGGAGGGGTGAGGCCGCAGCTGGGGAAAGGAGTGGGGGCGACTCAAGCAGATGGTTTTGAGGAGTCAGCAGGCTTCTTGTCCTGTTTGGTTTGGCACGAGGAAGCGGGGTGACGCCCCCCGCACTTGCTGCATGAGTGCTGGAAACGGCACTTGAGCGGACAAGAGGGCGAGGAGGGGGCGGAGACAGAATATGTACCCCCCTTTGCTCCTCCCCGCCGGAAGCAGCTACCTGTCTGGGGTCTCCCTTGGTCAAACCCAGGGACACGACCTCCCACCCCTGTGCCTTCCTGTGGCACTAAGGCGGCCGCCCTCAAAGGGGCGGGCCGCTGCGCAACCCCCCCCCGGGCAGCCTTACATATATCCGTCCAAAACTTGTCTCTGCCCTGTCACAGTACACGCGTAGTTACGCTCGTAGTTCAATCTAGGTGCTGTGCAAGGACCCAGAATGGTGCTCGGTAGCGCCTCTCGTGTAGACCTCGCTAATGAAGCAGCGAGGTGCTGGGCTCACGTGTCCCTCCTCCCACCAGATCGTATTAAAGCAGATTAAAAGTTTTGCTCGCTAGCGCTGTGACACAGACAGGGCAGCGCTATATTTATGTTTTATGGGAGCCTGATTGCGCAACGATGATGTGATTGAAAGGTGTGCCAGCTTTTAAGTGCTTTATCCTCTATTTTTCCTTAAAGGAGAAGCTGTGTGCCTTTCCTCCGTGCAGGCTTCTTGGCGGGAGATCTGTAGGGGGACTTTAGTTCTCTGTCCCTCCGCTTCTAGGCCTTACTGTTCTTTTTCTGTTGCTGATTTTTCACCTCTGTTCAGAGGCCGGTGACGTTTTTAGGTCGAGTCTGGGCAGCGCATGTGCTGCTCTGTGAGGCATGCTGTATTCGAGTAGGGTTAATATGGAATGAGAGAACCGAAAAGGATATATTGGAAGCCCTTTCTTGTTTAACTTTAAAAGTTCAAGACGCAATTGCTGAAGGAAAATCTATGGTTTCTCTCTGGCCTTGTTTGTGTTGCGCTCTTTTGGTTAACGTTCCTAATTCTAAAACATCAAAAGGTGCAACTTTGACTTCAAATAAGCCAGGGTGGTTTTCAAACCGGTTACTCTACCTTAACCCCTTCGCTGCGGCGCGAATTCCGCCGCAGCGCTCGGGGGGGTGAGAGGTGAGCGCCGCGCCGCCATGCTCATGACGGAACCACGCCGTCATGAGTCACAGGCGAGCTGTGCTCATGACGGCGTGGTTCCGTCACGACTCCGCCCACTCTCTATTTCGCCCGCACAGGCGGGGAATTAGTGCCGCGTGGAAGGAGCGGCCGCCAACGGCCGCAGCATGACGGAACCACGCCGTCATGAGCACACGCCGCCTGTGGCTTATGACGGTGTGGTTCCGTCAAGAGCACGCAAGGGGTTAAAAGAAGTCTTAATAGAGCAACAAGAGCATTATATAGAAAAGCGAAAGGAACATCTAATTTCCTTGTGTCACAACTAATTAAACAATTGAAAAAGGGATACAAGAACGAAATATGGAAGGCTAAACAAGCACGCTATGAAGAAATTTGGTCTAAATTACATTTTTCATGTAAAATTAAAGACTCAAGGTCATTCTGGGGTATCATTAATAATCTTGAACTTGGAAATCATAGAGGCAATAGTGCCAATATTGAAGAATCAAGCTGGATAAATTTTTTCCATAACCTTCACGCTGTTCCCCCGGGCCCACAGTTTGATTCTAATAAATTTGATTCTGCCTCTCATGGGTCGCAAGAAAAAATAAAAGATGGCGGGTCAGACTTACATATCCACGATCCACCGAGTCTATTCGACAAAGAGCCATGGTCGGTAGAGAAAGTTAAAAAAGTAATAAATAATATTAGATCAAATGGAGCTCCCGGTCCGAACGGAATCCCTAACATAGTTTTTAAAACAAATCTAAAGTATTGGCCAGAGGTTTTAACATTTTTATTCAATGATGTGCTTAAAATGGGTTCTAATCCTGAATCATGGCAGCGAAGTATCATCCAACCAATATACAAAAGCGGTCCCCAAGACAATCCCGCAAACTACCGTTTAATTGCCTTAACGGATGTGGAGGCTAAAATATTTGCTAGTTGTCTTTTGCAAGAACTGGAAGCATGGGCCCTGAGAAAGGATTTGATTCCAAATTTACAAACTGGTTTTAGAAGAGGAGAATCGACTAACACGAATTTGATTTTATTGACGTTATTGGGCGATAGGTCCAAATACAGGAAACAAAAGATGTATATTTGTTTCATCGATTTAAAAGCTGCCTTTGATTCTGTACAGCGAAATCTATTATGGTCGAAGTTAACCAATTGGGGCATATCTAACACCCTACTAAATATGACTAAATTATTATACTCCAACACATGGGTTCAGATCAAAGTTGGTGATGGAAGACACACAACTCGTCGTCTTGAGACCAATATCGGATGGAAACAAGGTTGTGTCTTGGCACCTTGTCTTTTTAATCTTTTTATGTCTGATCTCCCGGTTCATTTTAAACATGTCAATGCCCATTCTCCTGCTATTTTAGGCAAGGAGATTAAATATCTACAATATGCCGATGACACCATTTTATTAAGCCAATCTGTCATAGGACTAAAAAGATTAATAGATTCTTTTAACCAATATGTTTCTCAAAATGGCCTAAAAATAAATACATAAAAGACAAAAATAATGACCGTAGGAAAAACAAAATTATAAATGAAAGAATGGAATATCAATGGTTTGGTCGTCGAATGTGTAAAATCGTATAAATATTTAGGAATCACATTTGACAATAGTACGACGTTTAGGCAGCATTTTAATAACCTTGAAGCTAAGGGAGCATCACTATCATTTGCTTTCAGAAAATTGAGAGATAAGCTATTGTGCCCAAATTATGATCACATGTTGAAGGTCATGAAAGCAAAGTTGATTCCATCCTTGGATTACGGTTCTATTATTTTCCGTGGCAAAGACGCCAAAACCCTTGACGACATTGAAATAAGAACATATAAATCAGTTTAAGATTCCCAGATATATTAGCCGTGCCAATATAAGACTAGAATTTGGTCTAAAAACACAAACATTGGCCCATCAATCCACATTTAAAAAAAAACTTATTGTCATTGTCTCGTGCTGAAGAGGGTTCCCTTGCAAACCAGTGTTGGCATGAGATGATGAGAAGTGAATACGCGAGTAGCTGGCAAACATATTTAAATGAGTGTCTACGTAATTTTGATTGTCCAAACCTAGAAGACGAAATTAGGAGTAAAGTTGTTTATAAAAAATCAATTAACCAATCAGCTATTTTATTGTCGACTATAATAGATAAAGATGAACTTAGGAAAAAAAACACCTATGGGCAATTGCAAATTCTTTTGGTAAATTGGCTCCCCAACCATATTTGCTGTTCCATTTAAAACCCTCAATTAAGAATACATTTATGTTACGACGGTTCGGGAGATATCCGACTAAAGATGGAATACCAAAATGGGAAAACAAGTGGCCTTCTAAATTGTGTTGGTTATGTGGTTCTTGTGAGGAAACCTTAGTGCATAAAGTAACTTTATGCCCCAAATTGTTAGAAGAGCGGAAAACTATATTAAAGTCTTTTTTTAATGAATTGGGGGTAAGATCTTGTAGAAACGCCATCATCTTATGTCTAAATGGTGCCACCGCCCGTCTTATTTCCCGATTTGTTACGTTTATTTTTATAGTTGAAAAGAAACTTTGTAATATTGACAATTGAAGTGAAGATATTTACGACATGAAAATTATTCATAATGCTGCAATGTATTTTTAGGGTTATGCACGGTCTACTTTAAACCATAGTTGCTGAGGTTTGCTAAAAGAATGGTACCTTATTTTGATTGCTAGCCCAAGTGCACTGTTGCTGTTTGTTATATCGCTATTACATGTCTTTAGGGGTAGTGCTGGCATCCTTTAAATTAAAACAGTTAAAGTCTGCTTAGCGGAAATGCACATCATCTCCGAGGTTTGAACAATTGTATTTTACTACGACTTCTTCTCTTTTGTTCCCGCTTACATTGTTATAAAGCACTCTCTAGAATGATGTATGGTATATTGTAAACTAAAGTTGCCAGCACTAAGCATTTTATTTTTGTTGCTAAAGTCTATCAGCACAAATGCACTTTATTGCTAATGTCGTTATGTTGCAAAGTCATCCTGTGCCCTGGGCACCCCCCAACTTTTTGCTGACTGGAACTGGTGATAACTGACTCTGACTGACCCTGGACTCTGCCTAACCAGGCCCAGTGCCAGTGGCAAGCTAAAAGGAACACATTAGAATACAGTTAAAACACCCAACATACACTAGGGTACACTATGGTATGGCGGGGTACCCCTGTAATTGGCATGACCTACCCCATAAGCCCCTAGTATCTAATAGGGCAGGGGATTGAAACTACCTAGAAGTGCCCAGTACCCTGGGGTATGGCAGTTTAGAGGCCAGCAGCTTTTTCTGCACTAGCATGTGTGCACTGCTGAAGCCTGAGGTCAGTTTAAAAGCAGCACTGGGTGCCAGGACTGCTTTGAAACAGTAAATTGCTGGTCAAATTCGACTTTGATGCTAGGAATACAGTAAAAGGAGAATCTGCAATATTTCTACAGAATCAGAACCCCTAAAGTCTCCCCTAGTTGCACAGGGAGTGGGGGGTCCTGGAGAAATTAGGGAAATACTTATAAAATATGTTTTTACAAGCCCTGGTGCTAGAAGACTAGCCCAAGTCATTTTCCCCATTGCAAACCCCATGGCCCATAGGTTAACATGGTAGGAAGTTAATGATTAATAAATATTGATAGGAGAGGACTAGCCGGACTGTTGGCCGCTCAGCGCGCTCAAAGGGACCGGTCCACTTATCCTGGAGCGCGCACGGCTCCACGGGGGCCAAGACCCATACTTTCTGTCCAGGCTGAAGCTCTACCAGAGTGGCATTCTGGTCGTACCACCGCTTCATCTCCTCCTGGCTGGCTTCCAGATTTGCCTCAGCAAGTTGCCTGAATCGCCTAGTCTGATTCCTGAAGGCCAGCATGTAACTATATACATTCTGGGGAGGTTTCCTGGGAGATTGCTCCCAGCCTTCCTTGACCAGACTTAGAGGTCCTCTGACTGGGTGACCATACAGAAGCTCAAAGGGACTGAACCCCAGAGACTTCTGTGGCACCTCACGGTAAGTGAAGAGAAGGCATGGTAAGAGGACGTCCCACTTACGCCTCATGGGTCCTTCTAGGCCCATTATCATGCCTTTGAGGGTTCGGTTGAATCTCTCAACCAACCCGTTTCCTTGGGGGTGGTAAGGGGTGGTGAACTTGTAGGTTACACCACACTCTTGCCAAAGAGATTTCATGTACTTGGACATGAAATTGGTACCTCGGTCAGACACCACCTCTAGAGGGAATCCCACTCGGGAGAAAATTCCCATCAGTGCCCGTCCCACCACGGGGGCCGTCACTGTCCTCAGAGGAATAGCTTCTGGGTACCGGGTGGCATGGTCCACCAGGACCAGGATGAACCTATTGCCCATCGCTGTCCTGGGGTCCAGTGGCCCTACAATGTCAATCCCCACTCGCTGGAATGGGGTACCGACCACAGGGAATGGCTGGAGTGGAGCCTTCTGCTTCCTTCCACTCTTTCCACTTGCCTGGCAAGTCTGGCATGTCCTGCAGTGAGTATCCGAGCTCCTGCGCATTTGAGGCCAATAAAAGTGGGTGACAAGCCTTTCAAAGGTCTTGTCCTGCCCCAAATGCCCTGCCAATGGCACATCGTGAGCCAGCCCCAGTAGGAAGGCTCTGAAGTCCTGGGGTACCACCAGCGCACGGGCTGACCCAGGCTCAGCAACCTTAGGCTCTGTATATAGGAGGTCGTTCTCCCAGTAAACGAAATGTGATCCTGACTGATCACCTGCGGCCTGGTCTGCAGCCTGCTGCCGCATACCCATGAGAGAAGGGCACTCCTTCTGTGCCTTACAAAAGTCCTCCCTGGTGGGACCCCCTTCCTGCTGCCAATGGGTCAGCTCCGGCAGGTCTCCCAGTTCAGCTATCTGTTCCCCTGTAGGCTCCAGGGCATCCCCTCAAGGTCTGCTTCCTCCTGGACCGTGGGAACTTCAGGGGCCGGCTTCCCGCGCCCCTTGCTCCTTGTCTCCGAGGCCGGTTCCTGGGCCTCCCTCTCAGGCTCCAGGACCTCTTGAGTCCCTCTACTGGCTGCCATGGACCGTGTGGTGACACACGCCCAATCCGGCATACCCAACATCTCCAGGTGAGCACTCCGCTCCACCTTAGCCCAAGGTGAGCTCTCCAAATCGTTCCCTAACAAACAGTCTACAGGCATGGCGGGCCTCACAGCTACCTGAAGAGTACCAGAGACCCCCCCCACTCGAAGGGAACCTGAGCCACCTTGCAGTGCCTCTCTGTGTTGTCAGCGGCAACAACGGGATAGAATGCATTGGGGACCACCTGCTCCTGAGATACCAGGTGACCCCTGACAGCTGTCACACTGGCTCCTGTATCTCTAAGAGCTTCCACCCTATGGCCATTTATGGTCACCCACTGCCTGTACTTCTTAGTGTTCTCAGGCAGCTGGGTTGGAGGGACCACTTCACGGTCTCCTAGTGAGACCAGGGACATCTCTGCGGGACCCCACCCACCTTGGACATCCCTCTCCTCCCCCAAGGCTACACTAGTCACCTGCCGGGGTGGAGCACCAGTGGGTGCTGGTTTACCAAACAATGGACACTTTACATCAGAGGCAAAATGCCCCAAATTGAGAACTGGCCCTTTTACTTCTGTTCTTACACGGTTTGTGTTATTTAGTCCATAAGCACTATTTTCTTTAATGCGTTTCTCCTACTGCAGGCACTGCCATATGTTCCTTTCCCAGGAGGTTTGTTCCGGCGCACTTCCAAGAAATATCAGCAATTGCTGCACACCCCTCAAAATCTGAATAAGGAACAGTTTTCCGGTCGTCACATCCTAGGACTCAGTCCACATTTAGTGAGTATGTGACAACCTTAATACCATTGTATAACAGAGCAGTGCCTAGAGCAAAAAAATTTTTAAAGCACAACATACAATGAACTTGTTTTAAATAGCTTTTTTCTTCTACCTGTCGTCTCTCTTCTTGACACCGCGTCAGATTAGTGAAATCTAGTCTAGCGTACCTATTAGGTATTACCACCATTATTATATGGCTTCCTCTTTTCAGAAGGGTCACTTATTAAACCGACCTTTGAAATAAGCAGACAACATATCGACTGATTCCATTGTTCGTTTTTTCTCAGAAATTGCGTTTGCCTCTGTCACAATAGAAGCCACGTGCCCTATTGCTCCAGTTGAAATCTGAAGAATGAAATTTCTACCTGTTCTCTAACAGTAAGGGATAGAAACTGAGAACATCTTGGTATAGATCAAAGATCGTACAACTTTTAACTTTCCTACATGTATATATCATATTCACAGCCATCCTTTCTTTAACATATGGATGGTGACCACTGGGTACATTTGGGCCTATACTATTTCTTGCTCTACATAAATGCTGATCACTTGTACTAGGAATTAGAGTGCACATATTGGGGTTGTCTTTCCTTTTATCTTAGGGTGTGACAACCTATTGGATTTAATACACCACTCATCATTGGTCTTTGAAAATGATTATTGCATCAAACATGGGTTGATTATAAAATAATACATATTTGTTTGTCATGTTTTTAGGTCTCCCTACTCGGTATAAATCCAACGACACTGTACCTTAGTTGGGCGAGGTCCTGATGAAGGTGGTTTCCTTCCTGTAATCCCACCGAAACGCGCGTAGACCACGTGCGCCCTGACCTATCTAGGTTATTTCCATCAATACCTATTACTGGAGAGGTCTTGTTATTCTGATACTCCCTATACCAATATAGTATAAGTGTGTAGTATGAATGAGAGTGTATTTGAGTTATGAGTGTGGTTCTGAACATTGATTGGTCAACTGCTGAGTAGGGGTTTTGAGGTCTTACAGATTTTGTACAATTTCCAAAAAATTGTTGTTTATGTTTATTTTAATAGAAAATGATTTATCACATGCTAGAAAATAATGAAGATTGATATACTACAAAAATGACATTGTGAAATGAATAAAAAGAATATATTTTTATAAAACAAACAAAAAGTCTTTGTCAATATGATTTAACATGCATAGCATTTAGGCTTATAATTATTGGTCAGCCCTTGTATTAATCAAATTTTGAATAAAAGGAATATAGGTCAGAGAGGAGTTTTTTGCATGTTACTGTTTACTTTCCCCTTCAGCTCCTAGACCTTAATTACTCGTGAGGGGGTCCCTTTATTTACAACTGCATGCTTTTCTTGCAACATTCAGCGTGCCATGAGCGCTCTCACTTTCCAAGCAGCCCGGGACAAAGGTGGCCACTTCTTTGAAGTGAAATAGGTCTCACATTTACAAGAGTTTGAGCTATTGCCATTGGTAAATAAAAGGTAATTGTCGTTTACAATGCCAATAGCTTAAACTCTCGCAAATGCGAGACCTATTGCATTGCAAATGCTTGTTAGAGTTCTACATACAGTTGAGGTTATATTTCCACATTTTACATGCACTGCTTCCAAATTCAGATGAATAAATTCCTGTTGTTGTATCTCTGCCCGAGAAAAGGGTTTGGAAGTATTTTACGGGTGCTGCTGTAAGGCTTTAATTTTTTAGACCAAATAACCTTTTTCAATTTGGTTTTTTGAATGAATAAATCCACTAAAATAAGGCTCATGCCTCTCACACACTCTTTTCAACCTCTATATGTAACCACTTACCGAACTTCTTAGCGCATCTAAGGTCCACTATCAATGTACGCAGATGATACGCAACTTTACAGAAAGATCCATTCACTTGAGGACATCAAATCTCTCAACTCAACGCTGCAAAAAAACTCAATCCTGGCTGCCCGAAAACCATCTGAAACTAAACACCCTCAAAACTGAATTCCTCCTAATCGCTCCCCCCAATCATTCTTCCATCCTTCACGACCGGCTGAATCACCTGACAGCACTCAAAGGTCAACCACTCATTGTCGAGTCAGCAAAATCACTGGGAATAACTCTGGACAGAGACCTAAACAAGCGGAAATATATCAGCGCCTCCACAAAAGGAGCACATTTTCAAATGAACACCTTGAGAAAACTGAAACCCTTTGTGCCTGCAAATGACTTCAAACAGGGAGTGCAAGCATTGGTAAACCCAAGAGCAGAATATGGATGTGTCGCCCTGTGCGGTCTTCCCAGATCAACGACGGCCCCGCTAAGAGCCACAATCAACACAGCGGCTAGACTAATCACAGGCTCCGAAAGAAACGCTCATATCAGCCCGGACCTTAGATCTCTCAACTGGCTAGCCTTCGAGGCGAGAATTCATTTGAAAATCGCTTGTATAACGCACAAGGCCCTACACCACAATACCCCAAGTTATCTAACACAAAAACTGTCTCTCCCATGTGGTAAGATATCCACCCGGGGCTCCAAGAATCTTCTTTTCAAACCGCAAAGATTTGCCAAGAAAAAGAAACATAACCAACTCTTCTCAGGAACGGCCCCTGGGATCTGGAATGCCCCACCCCCAGAAACGAGACAGAACCCCATCTACTGCCTTTTTCAGAAAAGAAGTGAAATCGATTCTCATGTCTAAGTTTACGTGAAATATTTTATATTCAGATTTGTGACTACCTTGTATTGGACCTCTCGCAACAAGATTTGAACTATATTCTCAGGGATAACATGTTTCTAAAAAGTAGATATATAACCTTGTAACGTATATGTTTTCTATTGTTAGCTACTTCTGTGTACTAGACTCAATCATATATTTGTATCTGCTCCTTGCATCTTGCTTGTAAAGCGCTCTGATACCTGCAAGATTATTGTTCGCTCTATATAAAACTCTCAAAATAACTAACTGACCTGTGAGGACGCCCTGCTGACTACGGAGGGAAGCGCCGAGGAGGCATTATTCACGGGACTGCGAGGCCCAGGGTGCACACCGCCACCTTCTTCCAGCACACCTGGCTCCTCTTCCCGGCCCCGCCTCCATTGTCCACTCCACGCCTCGCGGCCCCCGCTTCGCGGGAGCCGCTCGTAGGCTTCGCCTATTTTAGCCAGAAGTGTTGGGATTCCATTAGGACTGTTGCTAACTGACCTGTGAGGACGCCCTGCTGACTACGGAGGGAAACGCCGAGGAGGCATTATTCACGGGACTGCGAGGCCCAGGGTGCACACCGCCACCTTCTTCCAGCACACCTGGCTCCTCTTCCCGGCCCCACCTCCATTGTCCACTCCACCCCTCGAGGCCCCCGCTTCGCGGGAGCCGCTCGTAGGCTTCGCCTATTTTAGCCAGAAGTGTTGGGATTCCATTGGGACTGTTGCTAACTGACCTGTGAGGACGCCCTGCTGACTACGGAGGGAAGCGCTGAGGAGGCATTATTCACGGGACTGCGAGGCCCAGGGTGCACACCGCCACCTTCTTCCAGCACACCTGGCTCCTCTTCCCGGCCCCGCCTCCATTGTCCACTCCACGCCTCGCGGCCCCCGCTTCGCGGGAGCCGCTCGTAGGCTTCGCCTATTTTAGCCAGAAGTGTTGGGATTCCATTGGGACTGTTGCTAACTGACCTGTGAGGACGCCCTGCTGACTACGGAGGGAAGCGCCGAGGAGGCATTATTCACGGGACTGCGAGGCCCAGGGTGCACACCGCCACCTTCTTCCAGCACACCTGGCTCCTCTTCCCGGCCCCGCCTCCATTGTCCACTCCACGCCTCGCGGCCCCCGCTTCGCGGGAGCCGCTCGTAGGCTTCGCCTATTTTAGCCAGAAGTGTTGGGATTCCATTGGGACTGTTGCTAACTGACCTGTGAGGACGCCCTGCTGACTACGGAGGGAAGCGCCGAGGAGGCATTATTCACGGGACTGCGAGGCCCAGGGTGCACACCGCCACCTTCTTCCAGCACACCTGGCTCCTCTTCCCGGCCCCGCCTCCATTGTCCACTCCACGCCTCGCGGCCCCCGCTTCGCGGGAGCCGCTCGTAGGCTTCGCCTATTTTAGCCAGGAGTGTTGGGATTCCATTGGGACTGTTGCTAACTGACCTGTGAGGACGCCCTGCTGACTACGGAGGGAAGCGCCGAGGAGGCATTATTCACGGGACTGCGAGGCCCAGGGTGCACACCGCCACCTTCTTCCAGCACACCTGGCTCCTCTTCCCGGCCCCGCCTCCATTATCCACTCCACGCCTCGCAGCTCCCGCTTCGCGGGAGCCGCTCGTAGGCTTCGCCTATTTTAGCCAGAAGTGTTGGGATTCCATTGGGACTGTTGCTAACTGACCTGTGAGGACGCCCTGCTGACTACGGAGGGAAGCGCCGAGGAGGCATTATTCACGGGACTGCGAGGCCCAGGGTGCACACCGCCACCTTCTTCCAGCACACCTGGCTCCTCTTCCCGGCCCCGCCTCCATTGTCCACTCCACGCCTCGCGGCCCCCGCTTCGCGGGAGCCGCTCGTAGGCTTCGCCTATTTTAGCCAGGAGTGTTGGGATTCCATTGGGACTGTTGCTAACTGACCTGTGAGGACGCCCTGCTGACTACGGAGGGAAGCGCCGAGGAGGCATTTTTCACGGGACTGCGAGGCCCAGGGTGCACACCGCCACCTTCTTCCAGCACACCTGGCTCCTCTTCCCGGCTCCGCCTCCTCTACGACCTCCCATCTATTTTTAGGGTTCCCGCCCATACGCGCCAGCGGTACGCGCGCGGGACATAGCTCGGGGCGAAGACCGGGCAAAGAGCGGGCCGTCTAAGGCCGTCCAAGGGCGTACAGGGACGGGCCGGGCCCATTCTCTTTCTTTCATTCCGGACTCGAGGACCCAAAGTATGTTTTAGTTATGAATGTGATAAGATACTTAATGTAGTCACTGTGTGTAAGTTTAGTTTTATCTACCTTGTCTCATTTATATTTTAAATTGTTCACATTTTTTAATGATGTCCTCATTATCAAGGAAGGGTAGGCGGGTCACAGTAAAGTCAAGTAGCGGTAAAGCCACTGGAACCCTGGATGATTTCATTCTCCGGGCTACGGGGATACTGGATAAAGAAATTGCCCTCACTGAAAAGCGTTTGTCTCTGGATTTAGTTACGGGGAAACGTTCATCCCTGGGACGGTTTGCCTCTGTGGTCACTCCTGAAAAGAGTATAGTTAATGACTTGGAAGCTAGCCCAAATTTAGTCGTAACCCCAGATTTGCAAGAAATACCTATGGATGATGTAGCGAACGGCCCAATAGAGGATCGTACTGTATTGAGTAACATTGGGGATGGGAACCAACACCCTATTTTGAACTTGATGGGGCCTATTCCCTTACAACCCAAAGTTCCGGATCCTATTCAAGTAGCCACAAAAATTAGTAAACGTAAAAGAGGGGGAGGTCACATGAAGGGAAGGGGAACACGAATGGGAGATCCCGGTTATCTGACTCATTGCTGCCAAAATAATAACGAAGATTTGTTAATACACATTGAGAAGTTGGTAAAATGTCTTTTGATGCCCCTTATAGAGAGAACACAACTTGTTAACTTAAAATTGGACCAATTAGAGCATTTAATATCAGTTAATACACATTCGCTGGAAACTCTGGCTAATAACAGCAAACCCCCTGAGCCCCTGGGGAATCGTATTATAACAAAGAAGGGGGCCCAGAAAATTTTTATCCAAAATCAAAGCAATCCATCCCAGCCTATTGCATCTGCTGATTCACAGCGAATCCCTGTACAGACAGTTTCAACTAAACCTACATTGGCGGCTGATGTGGACTCTCAGTCAATGTCTATTACAGCTATAGTACCAGCACTGAGCTCAACTACGTCTAAGCTAGTGGCCGCACCTGAAGTTAAATTAACTCCATTGAGCGGTTCATTAGTCCCGGGTAAAATGACACCTCCAAGCAAATCAATCTGTGTGAACATACCCCCTGATTCTGCCCCTTTTATGGCCATCCTGACAGGTGTCCTGGTGGTCGCACCAAATAAACATGAATCAAGTCAGGATTTATTAAATAAAGTCACATTTTGGCTCAACAACAATAGACCACTTCCCCCAGCTTCTGCTACAAAAATATTAAGTGTACGAAGGGTCCCTTGGGTTGGTCTAAGCAAGAAGGATTTAGAGGGGGATTGTATCCTTATTAACTTTAGGGAGAGGTGGGTCAAGGACTTAATTTGTAACAAAGCAAGGTTTGCCAGAATGGGGAATATTCAATGTATAGGCCTTGAATATTTTTACCCCAACCTGTATCATGCTCCCCTTAATCCTCGCTACCCTGGGTCAAGATTGCAGGGCAATAGTCACTCTGGGTGGACACAGAGTAATACTGCATCTCGACCTCCCCAAAATCATCCTGGTTTGTGGCACCAGGGTGATGGATGTCTCACGGGGCCAACAAGTTTCAATAATTTCATGCAACTGCCCTATGATCAATCAAGAAGGAGATTTCGGGGGAGGAATACCTAGGGTGGATACCAAATCACAATATTCCTCTAAGAAACCGCTTTGACCCACTGGCGGGAATGGAGGGTTTAGATTGACCATTAGACAAGAAAAAGGAAAATGTTTTATTTACCTCAGATCTGGCCATGGGGGAGAATGAGGGGGGAAGGCAGAAGGTTAACTCGGTGGTGGATGTTTTCAACCACAATGCACAGCCTAATATACCTTTGGTCACTCAGGTTGTCAGTAATTTAGGCTGTGAGCCAAACCCACCTATTATTGGGCACGACCTGGCAACTCCAAAAGAGTTTGTGGATGATAACCTAGGGGAACCTACGCTGTGCCTAATCTCATGGAATATTGCAGGTCTTGCGGGTAGATTGGAGGACGAAGCTTGGCTGGATTATGTGGGTGGCCAGGATATCCTGTGCTTTCAGGAGACATGGAGCAGAACGGGTGGGGAAATTGATGGTTTTCAATCTTTTAATGTCTTAGCGGTGCCATCACCAGCTGGGAGGGCTAGGGGTGGGATAATGACAGCACTCTCCATCAAGCTGAAGAACTTGATAACTTCAAAAATAGTGGATACTCCCTGGTACCAGTTGCTCTTGTTGGAAAATTTGTTCCCAGAGCCCTTAATTAATTGGTACCACAATGTCTTCGATAGGAATGATGTATCCACAATCCAGAGTTTGGAGGAAGTAATATGTAAGGCTCGTAGTGAACGACCTCTATTATTTGTTATTTGGGTTGGCGATTTTAATTGTTCATTGTGTAAATATGGTGGTTCAAATGTGTGTGGTTTCGAGGACCTAAATGAACAGCCCTTGATGCATTTTAAACACACGCCCCAGGGGGACGCTTTAAATAATATCATTGTTCTAAATGATTTATGTATGGTAGAGCCCTGGGTCGCCCCAAACATATCGCCAATACCAACCTTTCAGGGAATAAGAGGTGCAATGAGCACTATTGATTTTGTATTTGTTTCCAGTAACTTTCTCCATTATGTTAATAGGCTTGAGGTAATAGCAAATGCTGTAAGTGATCATAACCCTTTAATGCTATCTTTGTGTGCTCCTGCTAGTGGAAAACATTCGGTTTGGGAGCAACCCATTAAATATAATAAAAATCAGGGTGTCACCATGAAGTGGGGGAAAATAGATGCTGTAGGCCTAAAGGCGGAGATTTTGAATGTTTGTAAAACTGAGATCGATTCATGCCTATTGCTAACATCTGACTCAGACAAGGTCATTCGGAGTTTCGAAAAATTATGCGGGCACATGGCTGAGCACCTTAAAAAACCAGTGGGGAAAAAGAATTTAAGGTGTTTTAGATGGTTTGATTCCGCATGCTCCGCCTCACATAAATCCCTAAAAGCGGCCCTTACACAAAAACCAAGAAACAAAGAATTGATAAGATCGACTAGAAGGGCCTATAAAGAGGCCATCATAAAGAGGAAGCAGGAGTTGAAAAGCCGTGCCTGGGAAGATCTAGAAAAGGCCTCTGAGTTAAAAGATAGCAGGCTCTTCTGGGAAGTAGTAAATCACCCCCTGTTTAAAAGTGACGACAAGGAAAGCATAGTGACGCAGGTTACTGGTGAATCTTGGGAAGCTCACTTTGGTAAAATTTTTAATCCCAATGCACTATTACTCCCGGATCTGTTGGATGATGCAGGGGTTTTGGTGGTACCATCCACAGCTTCGCTCCTTAGCTCTTCGCTTACATTGGAAGAGGTTGAAGAAGCTTTGAGGAAAGGTATATCATTAAAAGCCCCGGGCCCTGATGCTGTCCCTTTGGACTTTTTTAAACACAATACTGAAGTATGGGCACCATTACTGTTGAACGTCTTTAGGGCTGTTGTTCTTGGTCGTATCCCTGTATCGTGGAAGGAGGCAGTGGTGGTGCCGATTTTTAAGAAGGGCGATAGGTGTGATCCCCGATGCTATCGCCCTATATCCTTGATTGATGCATCATGTAAATTATTGGGAAGGGTCATTTTGGCCAGATTAGAAACATGGGCAGACTCTGTTGGTCTAATTGTGAATTCCCAGTATGGATTTAGAAGTGGGAAGGGGACAGTTGAACAGTGTCTGAATTTGGCGCTAATTATTGGCAAGTACACGAAGGCAAGGAGTTCTGCAATTTACCTTGCCTTCATGGACTTGTCAAGCGCCTTTGACACTGTTTGTAGAAGTAAGCTGTGGCAGATGATGGACGACATGGGTTTTGAAGAACCCCTGGTGACACTTCTCCGCAGATTGCATGCAGCAACATCCGTGGCTATAAGATTTGGACCTGGGGGTGAAACAACAAAACCCATTCCCTCAACTGAGGGGGTGCGTCAAGGCTGCATTTTGGCGCCTTTTTTGTTCCTAGTATACACAAACGGATTGGAGAAGTATTTGTTGGACCGCTGTTGTGACTTTCCAAAGGTAAATGGTAGGAGTATTCCTATACTCTCATATGCAGACGACACTGTTTTGATGACCCTCACTGGAAATAGTTTGCAGGTGTGCCTAGATGCTTTTAACACCTTCATGCTGGACCTTGACCTGAAGGTAAATTTTGCAAAATCTTTTGCAATGGTCTGTGGTCCAAAAGGGTCAAAATCAAGGAAATTTGTGGTGAATCACTTTACTATTGAAAAGGTGGATAATTTTAATTACCTTGGAAATCTCTTCAACAATAAATTAAGTTGGGCCCCATTAATGAAGGCTCGAGTCCAGAGTGCCACCCGCTCCGTAGAAGGTCTTTTCCGTTTTTGTGGTAAGTTGGGTCAAAAACCTGTTGCGCACCTTAAAACCTTATATATATCCAAATGTTTATCTGTGGCCACCTACGGGGCAGGGGTATGGGGGACCGAAAATCCCTCAGTAATACAGGTGATGGAAAATAAATTCCTAAAACGGGTATTATTGATCCCATCGGGTTCATCAAACAGCGTTTGTCATAATGAAATGGGAATGACCAAAGTGACTGACATTATCCGTCTGTCGCCCCTATTATTATGGGGCAAAATATGGTTATCTGATGACCTGCAGCTCTCCAGAGAAATTCTTTTAGACTGTATGAGCCTGGATAATGCAAAGCAGATCCCTTGGTTGTCATATGTCAGTGACATGCTGAACAAGATAGGTTTGGGTTATGTTTATGAAAATCCTGAAAATATCCAGGGAAACATAAAAACCCAAATTAAAGCAAGTTATTGGAAATTTTTAGACACACCTTGTTTGGGAGGCCCAACTAGTTATGTACCTAAGTTACGGCATCAGTTTTATTTAACTTTTACAACTAATGTCCAATGGCGGTTTTACTTCACAAGGTTTAGGCTAAATATCCTTCATTTTCTCTTCGCCTTTCCTAAACAAGGGGGCTGGTGTGAGAGGCTACCCCCTTGTCCTTGTAATGACAGAGTTAGCCAAAGTACCATACATGTTGTCCTCTTTTGTTCTTTATATCAGGAACCAAGGATTAGATTTATTAAGCCTATCCTGAAGGGGCGGCAACCATGCACTTATAAAGAAGGCTACGACTACTTGTTGTCATTATCTTCTGTTGAAACTTGTTGTGCCATGTTAAATTTCATACGAGTCTCACTCCAGATTAGGAAACGCTATGGATAATTTAGCTGTAGGACTGTATTTTGCCAAGGGATTTGTATTTATTCTGTATGATGGATTCTCAAATTACAATTATTGTTTTATAGATGGATCATCTCAATTGTGTATTTTATGGTTTTTTAATTTTGTGCTTTTATGATTCATTGTATGAATCGAATAAAGATTTTGAACCGAACCGAAAATAAAATTAAAATAAATAAATAAATAAATAAATAAATAAATAAAATACAATAAAATAAGTTATGTAGCATGGAATCGCAGGATAGGATGACAGTGTGATTTTCCGAAATGCCCTCTCTCGTCTGCCCATCACTGCCAGCCCCGCCCGCCCCCTGCGCCCCACCAGCCTCCAGCACAGAGGTCCGGTTCAGATTCACCCAGGTCACCAGGCTGCCTCCTCCCCGACACTTTATCAATGAAAGGCCAATGTGAAGCTGCCACCAGAGGCCTGCAGGGGGCGCTGTGCCCCCGCGATCCGGATCCAAGCTCCTGGGAAGTGGTGAGTGAGGGAGGCTGGAGAGAGGAAAGAGCTGGTGTGGGAGGGGGAGGGGAGTTGGACTAAAAGCTTTGACTGCTCCTGTGCCCGGCTTCCTTTGGGACAGCTCATTCACTGATAGGCAGGCGCCCATTGAGAGAGGTCGGCGCGTGTGCCTGTGTGTGTGTCTGTGCGTGTGTGTGCATGGGCGTGCGGCTGCAGGAGGCTGCGCTCCGGGACACTGAAGACACGGATCCGAGCACCATCGGAGTACAAAGTGACTCCCGGAGTGGCAGCGGGTGCTTCAGAAGTGTAGAGAGACCCTTTGGAGTACAGCGCAGACCTCCGTGAGAGGAACCTTGGAGTACAGCGCAGACCTCCTAGAGTGGACCCCTAGAACACAGAGGCTGAGCGCCCCCCTGGAGTACAGCGCAGACCTCCAAGAGTGGACCCTTTTCAATACAGCGCAGACCTCCGAGAGAGGAACCTTGGAGTACAGCGCAGACCTCCGAGAGTGGACCTCTGGAGCACAGAAGCGTAGCGCCCCCCTGGAGTACAGCGCAGACCTCCAAGAGAGGACCTCTGGAGCACAGAAGCGTAGCGCCCCCCTGGAGTACAGCGCAGACCTCCAAGAGAGGACCTCTGGAGCACAGAAGCGTAGCGCCCCCCTGGAGTACAGCGCAGACCTCCAAGAGAGGACCATTTGGAATAGTGAGCAGACAACGCAGACCTCTCAGGGAGACCCCTGGAGCACGGTGGCAAAGCGCACCCCTAGAGTACAGCGCTCGAGAGAGGACTCCTGGAGTACAGAGGCAGAGCTAACCCCTCGGAGTAAAGCGCAAAACTCTCAGGGGGGGGGGGGGGCTGGAGCACAGAGACAGACAGAGCGCACTCCTGGAGTAGAGCAGAACTCTCAGGGAGGCCCCGTGGAGTACAGCGCGGATCTCCCAGGCAGGGCCCCTGGTATACAGAGCAGAAATCTGTAGAGAGGACCCTTGGAGCACAGAGACAAACAGGACTTCTGGAGAACAGACGCCTGCGGTAAAAAGCAGACCGTGAAAAGTGCAGAGAGCCCCCCAGGAGTACAGAGCAAACCCCTGGAATACAGCGCGGATATCAGAGCTGCAGCTAGAATCCCAGGAGTACAGAGGTCGACTACATCCCTGGATTACAAAGGAGACCCTTGGAGTACAGACACCGGTGTGCCCTTGGATTACAGAGCAGCCCTCTGGGGTACAGGCCCTTGGATTACAGAGCAGCCCCCTTGGAGTGCAGGCTCTTGGATTACAGAGCAGCCCGCTGGGCAACAGGCCCTTGGATTACAGAGCGCCCCCTTGGAGGGCAGGCTAGGTGGAGAAGTGTGGAAGGAACCTGTGCGGAGACCCCAGAGCACACCGTGAACCCTCCAGGAGTCGTGGGAGGGGCTCTGGCTGTGGATTTGGAGCCCCCTTGTGGAGGTAGCTGACTCTAGCACCGGGGAGGTGCAGTTCGTGGAAACCCTGTTGCCTGGTTTTTGGATTCCTGTATACTATTTTGTGTTTCCTTTTGTTGACATCTTTGGGAGTGTGCGGTTCCAGCAGCTCTTCGGCGCCCTTGCATGCCATAGGATGGGCATTCGCGACATGGCGCGCGCTCAGGTGTGCACCTCGGGGGTCCCTCCTCGGGGGGTCCCCTTGCCTTGGCTTGGGTGCTGCCTCTCGCCAGTCCTTGGTGCCTTCTGTTGGCCTACGGGTTGGGTGCGCTCAGTGGCCATTGGCTGCCTCTTCTACCAGCTCCTCCTGGCCTCGGCCACCGGTGGCACCTGGGCACAGGTGCCCACCTCGGAAGACAACAAGAGCATCACGCTGGCCGTGGTGCTGCCAGAGAGCAACCTGCGCTACGCCTGGGCCTGGCCCCGCGTGGCGCCCGCCATTGGCATGGCCATCGATGCCATCCGGGGCGCGCAGCTGCTGCCGGGGTACGCGCTGGACACGCGCTTCCTGACCTCGGAGCTGCACGGGGCCTGCTCGGAGTACGTGGCCCCCCTCAACGCCGTGGACCTGAAGCTCTACAACGACCCGGACGTGCTGATCGGGCCCGGCTGCGTGTACCCGGCCGCCTCGGTGGCACGCTTCGCCACCCACTGGAAGCTGCCCCTGCTGACGGCCGGGGCCCTGGCCTTCGGCTTCAAGCTGCAGGACGAGCACTACAACACCACGGTGCGCACCGGGCCCACCGCCCTCAAGCTGGGCGAGTTCGCCTACCACCTGCACGAGCACTTCAACTGGAGCTCGCGGGCCGCCCTGGTCTACCACGACGTCAAGACGGACGACCGGCCGCACTACTTCATCATCGAGGGCGTCTACCTGGCGCTGGAGGAGTTCCACAACCTGACGGTGCGCCACCAGATCTACCAGGAGGAGGGCGACGCGCAGAGCGCCACCAGCTTCATCCGGGACAACGGGCGCAGTGAGTAGGGGTGCTGGCACTGAGGGGGCATGGGTGAGGCACGGCCAACGGGCGCAGTGAGTAGGGGTGCTGGGGGCTACCAAGGGGGCATGGTTGAGGCACGGCCAACGGTCGAAGTGAGTAGGGGTGCTGGGTGGCTGGCACTGAGGAGGCATGGGTGAGGCACAGCCAACAGGCGCAGTGAGTAGGGTTGCTGGGTGGCTGGCACTGAGGGGGCATGGGTGAGGCTAGGTCAAGGGTCATCACTAGAGCCAGGGCCAGCAGGCCATAGGCAGCACAGGCCCGTGGTCTTCTCTGGGACATGGAGCATCGCCAGGCCACCAGGCCCTGGGCAACCCCACAACGCGTGTAGCACTGGGGCATGGGTGAGGCTAGCCAGAAGAAGCATCGCCAGAGCAAGAGCCACCAGGCCCTGGGACCCCTAGGGCATGGGCACTGCTGGGACATGGGCGAGGCTGCAACAACGGGCATGACCAATTCATGAGTCACCAGGCCATGGGTACCCCTAGGTTTCTCAGGCTGTCAGCAATAAAAAACACAAGTGAAATAAGTGCTCAGTGACTGTTGTGAAGTGAATGCAAGATATACAAGTGCAAATAAAATATATACAATTATTCACAGTAGAAATTTGCTTACAAGGACAGGGGTCAGTACAACTGTAATCAATGTCTCAGGTAATGCCCAAAAGTGGCATTATATTCAGAACCAGGAGACTCGATGTTACTGAGCCAACAAATTAACGCCGACGTTTCGACCCTGAAGACAGCTTATTTCATGAGTGTCACGGCGGGCCTTCCTCAGGGCTATAGAATGGATGCGGACAGCCTAAGAGTAAAAGAATTTAGTGTCAGAGCATGTGTTCCAATATAATGGTGCCAAAAATTGATGTCACCATCAAGGTAAGACACTCACCAAAATCTGAAATCTGATTTTCAAATACACTCTTCTTCTTGAGTTTGAAGAAAATCTGAAATGAACGGTGAAGGGTTAATCTCTCCATTCATCAACATGGATATATCACGCGTGTGATTTACGAGATCAAGTGCTTGGTCTTACCTGATGCGGATCAGAGACCAGAATAATCCTTATATGCTTTAAGATTAAACACTGGATTCTAAATGATCCGTTTCCTTTGTTTCAAGGCGTACAATTTCTGAAAATAAAAGTAGATGAGACTTAGACTAACTCGTCTGCACAAGTGTATATCATACAATTATGTAAAAGGCCCCTACCAATCTATGTGTGCCAGATGTCTATTTTACTGACATATACCAGTGACAGGAATGACGTTCATAAGATTCGCACTTGGGCACCAACGTATGCTAGAACAAAACCAAGGGATGCAGTTCCTCTGGGAAGGAAAGGGGGAGAGCGATTAGTCTCTATATAATGCCCTCACACACCTAGCAAGGTGTCATGCTTCATCATAGGGCTGTGCTCCTCGTCGGGCCGGCGCTGCAATGCCCGACGGGCTCCCGCGAAGGGGCTCTTTTTCGGAGATCTTTTTGAGAGACAGCCGTATGGGTGCGTGGGGGTCAGTGCAACAAGTGTAGTGAGTGGTGGTGTAGTGAGTTAAAATAGGTATGGTATTACCAGGCAATGAGTCAATTTATTCTGATGGTATACCAGCCTAAGTAAAAATATAAGTGATCCCAAAGGGATTATGATGATCCCTAGGGAGATCAGATGGTCGACATGTTTCTTGCTCTATGCCCTAATGGGTCGGTGGCAATTCATCAGGACCACGTGAGAAAGTGCTCAAAAAAATGTGGGAACTCTACTACATAATTTAGTGATGTAGCAATTGTCAATACATCACCATGCAATCCAATGGGGTCCCTAAGGGAAGTGGACCCTTTGTTGCAGTACCTGGAAAAGAAAGGGGAAAAGGGAGGACAACACAGATACATGAAACAAAATTCGCAAGGGTTCTGGGCTCCTGAAGGGAACCGTGCGTATGGTGTGGCCACCATATGGATGTGTTCACACAGTGACCCAACCAGAGTCATATCTAATACATACCGGTGTTTACCAGATAAGTGAAAGGTGTGGCTGCCTGGCGGATATTGAAATGTGGGACAAACTGTGATGCGCTGGCTCAGAGCGTAACCAGGCGTGGGGCATGCTTAGACGAAATTGGAAACATGCGACTGAGTGCACACAATAGCAAAGTAGTGTCGCAATTTATCCTGTGCGCTTATACATGCTCCGAAGTTGAGGAATAAAGCGTGGTATTGTATCCTGGTGGACCGCCCTGACAAATGGACACTCGCGCTAATGTTGGGGGGTTGTTTTTAGATGACTAAAGGCCTGCCTACGTCACTAGATGCGAGTGACCAGGTGTACACCGTTACGCTAATGTGCCGCAATATTGTACTAAGTGCTACACATGCTCCGCCGCGGAGGGGTCAGGCGTGGTAATATATTCTAGGGAAATACCCTTTAAAATACTCGCGCTTATTGTGAGTGGGAGACTTTCACGGCAAAGGACGCTATTACAAAGGAAACTGTTGCGCCCCGCTAGTGGGTCTGTAGATCAGAATGTAGTGCGGAGTAGACTCACCCCCATTTGGGAAAAAACCTGTAGTACGGGTTCGCCTGGCGGCCAGGGAACGCCTGTCCTGAAACAATATGTAAAGGATAGTATATCATACCTGGCAAGTGAAATAGCTGTGCCGGGACCCAGGGGTGGCGAAATACTTACAAAGTGTCGGCGCGTTCGCTGCCGGGTACCTACTACGGCTCAGGCTTCCGTAGCGCACTGCTGTGCGTGGGTGGCTAATAACGGAAGTGAGCAGACGTGAGCAGCCGTGGCCCGAGTGAAAGACTAGTCCGCAAGTCACGGCCGCCATGATGGGAGTGCAAAATAACTTTATTGTTCAACGAGGGCGGTAATGGACATTCGGCCCAGTTTATAGAACAAAATTCGAGCGTGATAGGGAATGTTGTATGTGGGAGATATGTGGGTGATTATTATATAGGTGATTGGGTAACATGTGGTTTACTATCCCCTGGACGGACAAAGGTATAGATTATGTCGCGACAATGATAACTAAAATTATGAATGTAAAGGGGATATTGTGTATTCTCCCCATATCAGGTTGAAAAGCCAAAAAAAAACCAAAAAAAAAAAAAAAAAAAAAAAAAAAAAAAAAACCAAAAAAAAGCAATTTAATGTTGAAACTGACTTTCGGACTGCCTGGCCCATGGGGTATGGTCTAGGTTATCCCCAATAAAAGCTGTTGCTTGTCGCAATTACTTGCACAACCCCAGTCACCGCCCTGAGAAGATATGCCCATTATAGAATTCTTAGCGGCCATCTCATATCGCCAGATGTTCATGAATTATTGAGAGTGGCCCACGGTATATCATCGTTAAGGCCGTTGGTATGGCTCGAAATTCTAAAGATCCACTGTTGTTCCTTGCGGAAAAGGGCTTCCTTACTGATTTTTGGGAAGGCTTGAAGGACTGTCCATGAGAGGTCATTGGCAGTGTGTTTAGCTTCCACGAAATGTGTGCACATTTTCGTGCTGATCTTTTTGCATCTAATGTTACTCCGATGTTCGGAGATCCTGATCTTTATTGGACGTGTCGTCATGCCAATGTACATTAGCTCACAAGGGCATTGGATTAAATAAATGCAATTGCGGGTGTTGCAATTGGTATGGGATCTCTGTTGCCAATTCAGATTATCCGAGAAAGTTATAGATTTACTCGTTTTTGTAAGGTTGCAAGCAGTACATTGTCCGCATGGATGGTGGCCTGTCACAGGCGGAAGTCCCCACAGTCTTTGCTCAACTAGAGGAGCGGGTTTTGGTCTAGTGCTGATGAGCATGGTTTTCAAATTGTCAGTTCTTTTAAATGCGAACCGTGGTTTCGGAGCTTGCCAACCTCCTACCGATAGAAGTTTCCAATGCCTTTTGATTATTTTTTGGAAGGTGTTAGATTCTGGAGTGAAGGTGCTGACACAAGTAATTAAGTCAGTTTTCATTCTTTCTGTAGATGCCAGCAAGACATCTCTGTTGGTATTGCGAGCCCTTTTGTAGGCCGTTCGTGTTATACTGTCCGGATATTCTCTGCGGGCTAGGTGGTCAGTGAGTTCGTGTGCCTGTGATTTGAAATCCTCCAGTGCGCTACAATTTCGACGTAGTCTGAGATATTGCCCGTATGGCAGGTTGTTTCGTAGAGCCTTGGGGTGAAAACTACTGAAGAGTAGTGGGCTATGACTGTCAGTTGGCTTTTTATAAGTTTTAGTGGTCAACCCCAGAGTGCTTTTTTGAATGAGTAAATCCAGGAACGGCAGTTCAAGCACGGAGGAGTTGGCTGTGAATCGCAAATAAGGGTTGAGGGAATTAACCCATGTTACAAAAGAAGGGATGGTATTCAGATCCCCTTTCCAAAAAATGAGTATATCGTCAATATACCTCCGCCATAGGGTGATGTTACCCTGGTAGATGTTGGTCTCACAAAGAATGTTGTTGGCCTCAAAATGAGCCATGTAGAGGCATGCCAGGCTGGGAGCAAACGTGCTCCCCATCGAAGTGCCCTGGACTTGATGGTACATTCGATCTTCAAATTGGAAATAGTTTTTAGTTAGGGCAATCTCTGCACACTCCATAATAAAGGAGATTGGGGTGGGTGAGTTCCATGTTTGTGCTCGTAGAACTTCTTCCACAACATCCAAGGTGGCCCTCTGCGGGATGTTAGTGTAGAGGGCCTCTACATCCAAAGTGACCAGGGCATCCACTCTACTGCCAGTTTCGTTAGTTTGTTTAATGATGTTAAGGACGTCCCTTGTGTCTAGTAGAAAAGTTGGTGTTTTTTGTACCAGAGGGCGTAAAAAATGGTCGCAGAACCGCGAGAGGGGTTCTAGTACCGAGTTGATACCTGACACAATCGGCCTCCCAGGTGGGGGCAGGACACCTTTGTGGATTTTGGGTAATGTGTAAAAGTAAGGTATCCGGGGATCCTTATTTGTCAAGAATTCCGACTCATTTTTCGAAATCCAGCCCTGTGTTAAGGCACTGGTCACTAATGTTCTTATTGTGATGACCAGTTTGTTGGTTGGATCTTCTTTGATTTGTTGGTAGTACCGTGTGTCACTAAGTTGTCTTAGGCATTCTGTTCTGTAATCAGGGGTGGACATAATCACTATAGCTCCCCCCTTGTCAGCCTCTTTGATGGTAGTGGTATCTTGGCTCAGAACAGTTATTGCCACATTTTCAAGGCGTGAGATATTGTGGAAGGATTTTTTCTCTGTCATGTTGTTAATGTCATTGAGGACTGCTTTCTCAAAGGCCAAGATTTCCGGAGGGACCATTGCGGATGAAGGAGTGAAGGAGGATGGTTTGCGTAGGCCTGAGTCAGATGAGGGAGGAGGATTTTGACCTGTGAAGAGATTCCTCAAGCGGATTTTCCGAAAGAGGTCATGTACCTCACAATGAGTTCTAAATTCGTTGTGTCGTGGTGTGGGCACAAAACCCAGACCCTTAGAGAGGATCTTAGTCTCTTGTTGGTTTAGTTGTCGATCTGACAGATTTACTATCAGTTTTTCTTCCCTCTGTGGCTCCTGAGTTCCATCGGGCCTTGGTCTGTTTGGTCTTTCCAGTGGACCTGTTTTTGTTGATTGTACCCTCCTCTTCTTCTTCCTCTGCCCCTGCCCCAGCCTCTGCCTAAAAAAGGTTGTGGTAGGTAGGGGTTGAATGGAACAGGTCCCTGTTGGAAACCAGGTGGTTGCCACATGTGCGGGCCTGGAAAGGGTGGCATGGGGTAGGTATATTGTGGGTTCGGTGGTCCTTGTTGCTGGTAGGATTGTTGGCCTCTCCAACTCTCAGAGCTAGAATTACTGCTGTTGGAATTCGTTCTTCGACGGGAGCTAGAACTTTCGTCTGACGAGTAATCACTCTGTGCGTTTTGAAAATCGTCTTTTAGGTAAGGATAGATTTTTTCTTTATTGAAGCGGTTGATATCTTTTTGGAGTTTGTTGATTTTTTGTCTCATTAGATAATCCTTATTTTCTGCGATTTCGCTATTGATTTCTGATAATTTGGTTTTAAAGGCCGCAATAGTGATGGTTGCTTTTAATGCTCCTTCGGCAATGGTGATCTGGATGATTAGATCATCAGCAAGACGTTTGGCGGTCTTAATAATCAGTATCAACCAGTCCCTAGTGCACTTCCAGGCAACTAGGGACCATTCTTCCTTAAATTGCTTGTCCTCAAGGAAGATTCTTGGCATGTTTGACACAATAAGCCCATTGGGGGCTATATTTGCGCGGAGATATTCGGTCATAATTGCCCCGTGCATTATGATCTTCATTAGTTGGCGTTTCATGTTGGTAATGCTGTTCCAGTCACTGCCCATGCTCGTAGTGGCCATGGCTCCGTCTGCGTCCAGTAAAGATGGTGTTCTGAGAATTTCTGTCACTAGATCGTCATCAAAGGATAGACCTTGGTGTTGTTCCATGGTCGGGGTTGTCCAAGGGAAGGGTAAGGGAGGAAAAAGAGGGGGAGGGCGGTAATTATCCGCTAGCCACAAGGGCTAAGGTTCCACGGCTGGGCCGCCGTACGTAATGCTTCAAAAAAAGGGGGAGGAACCAAGAGCTTTTTGATGAGGTCCTGCACCGTGCTCCGAGGAATATAGAACAAAACCAAGGGATGCAGTTCCTCTGGGAAGGAAAGGGGGAGAGCGATTAGTCTCTATATAATGCCCTCACACACCTAGCAAGGTGTCATGCTTCATCATAGGGCTGTGCTCCTCGTCGGGCCGGCGCTGCAATGCCCGACGGGCTCCCGCGAAGGGGCTCTTTTTCGGAGATCTTTTTGAGAGACAGCCGTATGGGTGCGTGGGGGTCAGTGCAACAAGTGTAGTGAGTGGTGGTGTAGTGAGTTAAAATAGGTATGGTATTACCAGGCAATGAGTCAATTTATTCTGATGGTATACCAGCCTAAGTAAAAATATAAGTGATCCCAAAGGGATTATGATGATCCCTAGGGAGATCAGATGGTCGACATGTTTCTTGCTCTATGCCCTAATGGGTCGGTGGCAATTCATCAGGACCACGTGAGAAAGTGCTCAAAAAAATGTGGGAACTCTACTACATAATTTAGTGATGTAGCAATTGTCAATACATCACCATGCAATCCAATGGGGTCCCTAAGGGAAGTGGACCCTTTGTTGCAGTACCTGGAAAAGAAAGGGGAAAAGGGAGGACAACACAGATACATGAAACAAAATTCGCAAGGGTTCTGGGCTCCTGAAGGGAACCGTGCGTATGGTGTGGCCACCATATGGATGTGTTCACACAGTGACCCAACCAGAGTCATATCTAATACATACCGGTGTTTACCAGATAAGTGAAAGGTGTGGCTGCCTGGCGGATATTGAAATGTGGGACAAACTGTGATGCGCTGGCTCAGAGCGTAACCAGGCGTGGGGCATGCTTAGACGAAATTGGAAACATGCGACTGAGTGCACACAATAGCAAAGTAGTGTCGCAATTTATCCTGTGCGCTTATACATGCTCCGAAGTTGAGGAATAAAGCGTGGTATTGTATCCTGGTGGACCGCCCTGACAAATGGACACTCGCGCTAATGTTGGGGGGTTGTTTTTAGATGACTAAAGGCCTGCCTACGTCACTAGATGCGAGTGACCAGGTGTACACCGTTACGCTAATGTGCCGCAATATTGTACTAAGTGCTACACATGCTCCGCCGCGGAGGGGTCAGGCGTGGTAATATATTCTAGGGAAATACCCTTTAAAATACTCGCGCTTATTGTGAGTGGGAGACTTTCACGGCAAAGGACGCTATTACAAAGGAAACTGTTGCGCCCCGCTAGTGGGTCTGTAGATCAGAATGTAGTGCGGAGTAGACTCACCCCCATTTGGGAAAAAACCTGTAGTACGGGTTCGCCTGGCGGCCAGGGAACGCCTGTCCTGAAACAATATGTAAAGGATAGTATATCATACCTGGCAAGTGAAATAGCTGTGCCGGGACCCAGGGGTGGCGAAATACTTACAAAGTGTCGGCGCGTTCGCTGCCGGGTACCTACTACGGCTCAGGCTTCCGTAGCGCACTGCTGTGCGTGGGTGGCTAATAACGGAAGTGAGCAGACGTGAGCAGCCGTGGCCCGAGTGAAAGACTAGTCCGCAAGTCACGGCCGCCATGATGGGAGTGCAAAATAACTTTATTGTTCAACGAGGGCGGTAATGGACATTCGGCCCAGTTTATAGAACAAAATTCGAGCGTGATAGGGAATGTTGTATGTGGGAGATATGTGGGTGCTCCGTGCTTGAACTGCCGTTCCTGGATTTACTCATTCAAAAAAGCACTCTGGGGTTGACCACTAAAACTTATAAAAAGCCAACTGACAGTCATAGCCCACTACTCTTCAGTAGTTTTCACCCCAAGGCTCTACGAAACAACCTGCCATACGGGCAATATCTCAGACTACGTCGAAATTGTAGCGCACTGGAGGATTTCAAATCACAGGCACACGAACTCACTGACCACCTAGCCCGCAGAGAATATCCGGACAGTATAACACGAACGGCCTACAAAAGGGCTCGCAATACCAACAGAGATGTCTTGCTGGCATCTACAGAAAGAATGAAAACTGACTTAATTACTTGTGTCAGCACCTTCACTCCAGAATCTAACACCTTCCAAAAAATAATCAAAAGGCATTGGAAACTTCTATCGGTAGGAGGTTGGCAAGCTCCGAAACCACGGTTCGCATTTAAAAGAACTGACAATTTGAAAACCATGCTCATCAGCACTAGACCAAAACCCGCTCCTCTAGTTGAGCAAAGACTGTGGGGACTTCCGCCTGTGACAGGCCACCATCCATGCGGACAATGTACTGCTTGCAACCTTACAAAAACGAGTAAATCTATAACTTTCTCGGATAATCTGAATTGGCAACAGAGATCCCATACCAATTGCAACACCCGCAATTGCATTTATTTAATCCAATGCCCTTGTGAGCTAATGTACATTGGCATGACGACACGTCCAATAAAGATCAGGATCTCCGAACATCGGAGTAACATTAGATGCAAAAAGATCAGCACGAAAATGTGCACACATTTCGTGGAAGCTAAACACACTGCCAATGACCTCTCATGGACAGTCCTTCAAGCCTTCCCAAAAATCAGTAAGGAAGCCCTTTTCCGCAAGGAACAACAGTGGATCTTTAGAATTTCGAGCCATACCAACGGCCTTAACGATGATATACCGTGGGCCACTCTCAATAATTCATGAACATCTGGCGATATGAGATGGCCGCTAAGAATTCTATAATGGGCATATCTTCTCAGGGCGGTGACTGGGGTTGTGCAAGTAATTGCGACAAGCAACAGCTTTTATTGGGGATAACCTAGACCATACCCCATGGGCCAGGCAGTCCGAAAGTCAGTTTCAACATTAAATTGCTTTTTTTTGGTTTTTTTTTTTTTTTTTTTTTTTTGGCTTTTCAACCTGATATGGGGAGAATACACAATATCCCCTTTACATTCATAATTTTAGTTATCATTGTCGCGACATAATCTATACCTTTGTCCGTCCAGGGGATAGTAAACCACATGTTACCCAATCACCTATATAATAATCACCCACATATCTCCCACATACAACATTCCCTATCACGCTCGAATTTTGTTCTATAAACTGGGCCGAATGTCCATTACCGCCCTCGTTGAACAATAAAGTTATTTTGCACTCCCATCATGGCGGCCGTGACTTGCGGACTAGTCTTTCACTCGGGCCACGGCTGCTCACGTCTGCTCACTTCCGTTATTAGCCACCCACGCACAGCAGTGCGCTACGGAAGCCTGAGCCGTAGTAGGTACCCGGCAGCGAACGCGCCGACACTTTGTAAGTATTTCGCCACCCCTGGGTCCCGGCACAGCTATTTCACTTGCCAGGTATGATATACTATCCTTTACATATTGTTTCAGGACAGGCGTTCCCTGGCCGCCAGGCGAACCCGTACTACAGGTTTTTTCCCAAATGGGGGTGAGTCTACTCCGCACTACATTCTGATCTACAGACCCACTAGCGGGGCGCAACAGTTTCCTTTGTAATAGCGTCCTTTGCCGTGAAAGTCTCCCACTCACAATAAGCGCGAGTATTTTAAAGGGTATTTCCCTAGAATATATTACCACGCCTGACCCCTCCGCGGCGGAGCATGTGTAGCACTTAGTACAATATTGCGGCACATTAGCGTAACGGTGTACACCTGGTCACTCGCATCTAGTGACGTAGGCAGGCCTTTAGTCATCTAAAAACAACCCCCCAACATTAGCGCGAGTGTCCATTTGTCAGGGCGGTCCACCAGGATACAATACCACGCTTTATTCCTCAACTTCGGAGCATGTATAAGCGCACAGGATAAATTGCGACACTACTTTGCTATTGTGTGCACTCAGTCGCATGTTTCCAATTTCGTCTAAGCATGCCCCACGCCTGGTTACGCTCTGAGCCAGCGCATCACAGTTTGTCCCACATTTCAATATCCGCCAGGCAGCCACACCTTTCACTTATCTGGTAAACACCGGTATGTATTAGATATGACTCTGGTTGGGTCACTGTGTGAACACATCCATATGGTGGCCACACCATACGCACGGTTCCCTTCAGGAGCCCAGAACCCTTGCGAATTTTGTTTCATGTATCTGTGTTGTCCTCCCTTTTCCCCTTTCTTTTCCAGGTACTGCAACAAAGGGTCCACTTCCCTTAGGGACCCCATTGGATTGCATGGTGATGTATTGACAATTGCTACATCACTAAATTATGTAGTAGAGTTCCCACATTTTTTTGAGCACTTTCTCACGTGGTCCTGATGAATTGCCACCGACCCATTAGGGCATAGAGCAAGAAACATGTCGACCATCTGATCTCCCTAGGGATCATCATAATCCCTTTGGGATCACTTATATTTTTACTTAGGCTGGTATACCATCAGAATAAATTGACTCATTGCCTGGTAATACCATACCTATTTTAACTCACTACACCACCACTCACTACACTTGTTGCACTGACCCCCACGCACCCATACGGCTGTCTCTCAAAAAGATCTCCGAAAAAGAGCCCCTTCGCGGGAGCCCGTCGGGCATTGCAGCGCCGGCCCGACGAGGAGCACAGCCCTATGATGAAGCATGACACCTTGCTA
Source organism: Triturus cristatus (assembly GCF_964204655.1). NCBI lineage: Eukaryota > Metazoa > Chordata > Amphibia > Caudata > Salamandridae > Triturus > Triturus cristatus. The sequence continues at coordinate 29,022,365 of NC_140581.1, forward strand.
GGTGTGTGAGGGCATTATATAGAGACTAATCGCTCTCCCCCTTTCCTTCCCAGAGGAACTGCATCCCTTGGTTTTGTTCTATATTCCTCGGAGCACGGTGCAGGACCTCATCAAAAAGCTCTTGGTTCCTCCCCCTTTTTTTGAAGCACCAACGTATGCTAGTCAAAAATAGTTTAAAAAACTTCATGGGTATTTAGAACGATATGGTCTAAATTACAGAGACTTCCCTGAGTTGCAATAACTTTCAATACAAGTGAAGGAGCCTCAAACGTTCACTGTAAGTAACAGAGCAACGAACACAACGCGCACTGAAAATCAGACGGGTGGGCCAAAGTATTGTGTATACAGAATATCTATTTGTCAACATGACTATCAACAAGAACAAATTGTACGTGCTGCTACGGCTCCCCTAGTGGCACTCAATATCAAGCATCGTAAATAAATTCGGAAACAATTAATGGTCGAACCTCAATAATTTAGCGTTCAATGTGAGGGAGCCACCGGAGCAAGGCGCGTTGACAAAAATATATAGCGTCTGACTTTAAATATGATATGGCTTAGTCAGGAGCAACATTCTATCCCTTACGGGCGATTAGTAAACGCAGCGCCTGCTCACCAATGGTACGTCCTCCGCGAAGGCAGTCTTGAAGGAGACTGTCTTTCGCGGGTTATTTAAGGTGGTTGACCCAGTGACGTCAAACAACGCATGACGTACTCGCGTATATGATGTAGCCGCTGCTTGCTCTAAATCAAGCATTAAGAGGTTTGTGCGTAAATATTGTAGATGATCGGTGCATAGAATGACTTAAGAGAATATCTGCCAGCACTTCTTGTGCAAATAATTCGGAATGAACGACGTTCTCACGTTCGCATTGGGGCCGCGGCTGGTTCTGAGTCACGTATTATGGAGCTCATGAGAATAATTAGCGGTGTACAGAACAACATACAATTGGTGTGGTAGCACTTCTTGTGGCAACATCATTTACATATGTATTGCAAACATAGTGAAATTCGCATATATGATTCGGCAGCTGCTTGCTCTAAATCAAGCATTACGAAGCTTATGGGAAAATGATCAGCGCATAAAACGACTTAAAGGAATATGTGGCAGCACTTCCTGTACAAATAATTCATAATTAATATAACGTCATCGCATTTGGGTTGGAGCCGCTGCTGCTCAAAATCAGATATCGCGGCGCTCATGGAGAGGTGGCATTAATTGGCGGTGTACAGAATAACTTAAAAATTGTGTAGTAACACTTCGTGTAAAAGCAAATCATCATTTACAAATATATATTACCAACATAGTAAATTCAGTTAGATGATAAACATATCAAGAACCAGGCAGACAGATTACCTGATCAGTGGTGATGTTATCAATACAAAATCATGGATATATCAGTGTATCACACATTGTCTCCTTTGGTTGAGAACCCATACTGCATGATATATTTGAAATGGGAACAATACAGTGCAAGTGTGATAAGAAAGAACATTTGTAAGAACGAAAATCTTTTCGAAAGATTAATTAATCATACTCACAAACCCGGTCAATTTGCATGGCTAATAAAGGTGTATGTGGTGGGCGATACATATCAAAGGAGTATATCAAATCACATTATCTCTCCTCTCTTTCGCCATTGTTATATGACCTGTACTGCAAAATGGATTGAGTATGTACCCAAGGTCTCAAGTTATCAACAATCCCACTTGTCTAAAGGATTCTTCTTGGTCGTTAAGCCCATTATTAACAGGGTTCAGAACATGCGTCCATCTACACTCCTTCAGATTTAGAGACATGGCTACTGATCCGCCCCTTGGGTGTGGTTGTATCTTCTCTATTACCCACCATCTGAGGCTGTCTGGCTGATGACCCATTCCATTGAAGTGCTCTGTTAGCGGGGCACCCTGCACTTTGCACCTCACTCTGCTCATATGTTGGAGCACCCTAGTTTTCACCTTCCGTGTTGTCCGACCAACATAGAGTTTGTCACAGGGGCATTGGATTGCATACAGTTCATGTACAGTGGGAGGTCATAGGTCCTGGTGTGGTGTGTGAAAGTAGTTCCTTCAATTGTTTGGGGGCAGGCTTTACAGCTACCGCATCTGTGGTGACCAAGTAACAGTGGTAAATTCAGCTGACCCCTGATGTCTAATGGTTTGGGAGGTTCCAGATATGCCTTAACAACGGAGTCTTTTTATGTTCTTTCCTCTCTTGAAGGCAAAGATCGGTGCGTCTGTTGTACCCAACTCACTCGCGACCAAGTTCCAATACTTTTTGATTATCTTTTTATTTCGTTACTTCTTGGGTTGAAGGTGGTGACACATACAATGTTCTCCTTTGTGGTGGTTCTGGTTTTCACTTGCAACAAAGTTCCACGTGGGCAATACCACGCCCGCTTTTTGGCCCTTTTGAGAAGTCCCGATGGGTGGCCTCTTTCCTTCAGTCGATCAATTAAGATCTTCGTTTCCTTAAAGAAATCGGATCTCCTGGCACAGTTCCTTCGCAACCTGAGGAATTGCCCAAAGGGCAGATTATCTCTTAGGCTTCTAGGATGGTTTGAATCATACTTCAACAGGGTATTCCTCCCAGTTGGTTTTCTATAGAGGTCAGTATAGCGTATTCCATCCTCTACCCCAAATGTTACATCCAAGAAGTTGACCGTCGTATTGTCACATGGCATTGTAAATTGGACATCAGTGGGCCTGCTGTCGATCCATTGTTCGAAGTCTCTCAGGGTAGCCTCCGATCCTGTCCAAATCATAATCACGTCATCTATATAACGCTTCCAGATGGTGATCTGATTTAAATAGGGATTATTCTGGATATAAAGGTGTTGACCTTCATAGGAGTCCATGAAAAGATTCGCTAGGCTTGGGGCGAATCCAGCCAATAAATAATTTGTTTGTATTCAATATGTATGAAGTAGACTTTCACATGTGTTCCTGTTGAAAATAACAATGTTGTGAAGAAATGTGTTCTTTTCCCCGACAGAACCACTGTAGTTTTGTTGTCCAATACCCAGGTTCTGAGGGACACAGGGTTTCCCCATTGTTTTTGAACATGGGTACCCCTAGGGCACGGGTACCACTGGGGCATAGGGGACACTAGGGGGTAAGACCAGAGCACTGGGGCGTGATTGTCTCTGGGAGGACGGACATCACACGAGCAAGGGTTTCCGGGTTAGGGAGGCACTGTAGTATGGGTATTACTGGGACAAGAGGCACTGCCAAGGGACGGGGCATCACTGAACCACTGCTTCGCTGGCACGTGGAGTATGGCCACGCCATGCCACTGGAATTATGCCGGTTGTGGTGTCTTCCGCCTAATTATGGAGTTGGTGCCTTTGCCACATAATCCCTCATCAGCGGCACAATCTATAGATTTCAAGAAATAAATGTGCTGCTTTCTTGAACTCGGATCAAAAGTTACTGAAACCGCTGCGTGCAAGGGGTGCCGTTGCGCAGTGGAAGCCCCTTCACTAAGTTTGACGGGTCACCTTGTTGTTGTTTATTTCTGTATTTGGTCAAACTGATACTAACGAGTAGGAACCTTTGCCCATATAGCGCTGTCATGTATAGAAATGGCAAAATAACCAGGCAACCCTAAGCTCAATGTGCGCATTATTACACCATTTGCCTTTTTTGCCGCATAATTTAGCCAGCCCTGCGAGAAATGTGTTCTCCCCTGCTGCATAATTAAGTGGCCCTGGGGTCACCCGGCATTGGGTGGGAGTCGGTGCACTGGTATCAGTAGGGAAAGAGGGGTCACTAGGGGAAAGGCAACACCGAGTCATGAGTGATGGGCAGGGGGGGGAGAATCACCAGAACATGACATCACATGGGGCGTCACTAGAGGAAAGGCGTCACTGAGTCATGAGAGATGAGCGGGGCGCAGCATCACCAGAACATGACATCACATGGGGCGTCACTAGAGGAAAGGCGTCACTGAGTCATGAGTGATGAGGGGGGCGCAGCATCACCAGAACATGACATCACATGGGGCGTCACTAGAGGAAAGGCGTCACTGAGTCATGAGTGATGAGGGGGGCGCAGCATCACCAGAACATGACATCACATGGGGCGTCACTAGAGGAAAGGCATCACTGAGTCATGAGTGATGAGGGGGGCGCAGCATCACCAGAACATGACATCACATGGGGCGTCACTAGAGGAAAGGCGTCACTGAGTCATGAGTGATGAGGGGGGCGCAGCATCACCAGAACATGACATCACATGGGGCGTCACTAGAGGAAAGGCATCACTGAGTCATGAGTGATGAGGGGGGCGCAGCATCACCAGAACATGACATCACAAGGGGCGTCACTAGAGGAACAGCATCACTGAGTCATGAATGGGACGGGGCGGAGCATCACCAGCACTTGACCTCACAAGGGGCGTCACTAGAGGAACAGCATCACTGAGTCATGAATGGGACGGGGCGGAGCATCACCAGCACTTGACCTCACAAGGGGCGTCACTAGCGCAAAGCGTCACTGAGTCATGAATTGGATGGGGGCGGAGCATCACCAGAACATGACATCACAAAAGCAAGTACTTTACCAGTCAACTGGGCATTTGATGCTCTGGGATGCCAATGAGTGCATGACCTTCAGAGAAGCACGGGGTCAAAGGTCACCAGCATCACCAAGACACCTGGCTTCACCATGGGGGTGCCCAGGGGTGCCCAGGAGTGGACACTTCACACGGATAGCCAGGAAGGGTTCCTACAGTGGTATGAGTACAGCGCGGAGATACCCCCAGGAGTGATTCGGCGCTATATAAGCTCATACACATTTACATTAATCATGGGTCCCACGCTGCATCCCAGCGCTGTTGCAGCGTGGGACCCATGATTAGAATAGGCACTGATGCGAGAATATCCGGTCCGCGGAATTTATAGCCCGAGACCCGCCGAGGCGGGAATTGAACCCTGGTCCCGGACCAGTGCTCTGCATCGAGGTCTGCCGCTCTAACCATTGAGCCACACTTCTCCACTGGGTTCCGGGACTACATTGGTCCCTCTATTCCTTCTGCTTTTGCCTCTGCTATAGGCGACCAGGCCTCGCTGCAGCCTGTGGGATGTAGGGTCTATCCACACAGGAGCCCCTTGCAGTAATGTATATAAAGCCAGATTTGGGATGGCTGCGAGACTGAGTGGAGAGGCAGGTCGGAGTAAAGGGCTGTGGTACGTTAAGAACCTTCTCATATCTTACGACCCCTCTGTGGGAGTAAATGGCTGTGGTACGTTAAGAACCTTCTAACACCTTCACGCACCGGAAGGACCCTCTCGGGTTGGGCCGGATGCAGTACATATAGTCCAGATTTGGAACTGGACTCTTAGACTACAGTTTTAAATGTCCAAAGTAGAGAGGGGGTAGTTTACTGGGAGAGCCCCCCACAAATAAAGTTAAATTAGGGACCGGAAAATAGCTGGGTGCAATGTACCCGGAACTAAAAGGTGCATTCCATACGCGCTTCAGACGGCACCGTTCCCGCAAGGGGATGTCTAGTAAGATTGGGCAGGTGCCAGGGGTGAGGGGTACTCGGACTCTGCCCTCGGTGGGATGGATTCAGGGTGCACCTTCTGCTCTCCTGCCCCCCAAAGTTCATTGCGCTCCATAGAGCTCACAGTCCGGGGTGCCTCCTCTCTACAGGGGGCCTTGACTAGTGCTAAATCTGAGCCGGTGCTTTCCAGAACTCAGCACCGGCACTTAGTTGTCAACACCGGCGCTTGTGACAGTCTGCCGCAAGGTGGTGCTATCTGGCTAATTTGGCGATGACCACCCACAGCAGTTAATTATTAATTCAATATATATTAAAATGACTATTACCTGCCGCCCAAGCCCTTCTTATAGCTTTGGGCTATTTCTCAGTTTAGGAGTAGTAAAGTTAGGACTCCTAACTTTACTACTCCTAAATGCCTTCTGTGAATACCGAAAGTTGGAAAGTTAGGATTTTGTCTCAGATTACTTTTGTGAATCGGGCCCTGACTGTGCGACAGTGAGGCTATCAGGGTCTTAAACACACTGACTGTGAGGCTATCAGGGTCTTAGACACCCTGACTGTGACAGTGGGACTGTCAGAGTCTTAGACACACTGACCGTGCGACAGTGAGGCTGTCACGGTCTTAGACACACTGACTGTGCGACAGTGAGGCTGTCAGATTCTTAGACACACTGACTGTGACAGTGGGACTGTCAGTGTCTTAGACACACTGACTGTGCGACAGTGAGGCTGTCAGGGTCTTAGACACCCTGACTGTGCGACAGTGAGACTGTCAGGGTCTTAGACACCCTGACTGTGCGACAGTGAGGCTGTCAGGGTCTTAGACACCCTAACTGTGCAACAGTGAGGCTGTCAGGGTCTTAGACACACTGACTGTGCGACAGTGAGGCTGTCAGGGTCTTAGACACCCTGACTGTGCGACAGTGAGGCTGTCAGGGTCTTAGAAAATCTGACTGTGATTCTGTCCGGGTCTTACACACCCTGACTGTGTGACAGTGAGGCTGTCAGGGTCTTAGACACCCTGACTGTGCGACAGTGAGGCTGTCACGGTCTTAGACACACTGACTGTGAGGCTGTCAGGGTCTTAGACACACTGACTGTGCGACAGTGAGGCTGTCAGAGTCTTAGACACACTGACTGTGAGGCTGTCAGGGTCTTAGACACACTGACTGTGCGACAGTGAGGCTGTCAGAGTCTTAGACACACTGACTGTGAGGCTGTCAGGGTCTTAGACAATCTGACTGTGAGGCTGTCAGGGTATTATACACCCTGACTGTGCGACAGTGAGGCTGTCAGAGTCTTAGACACACTGACTGTGCAACAGTGAGGCTGTAAGGGTATTACACACCCTGACTGTGCGACAGTGAGGCTGTCAGAGTCTTAGACACACTGACTGTGCAACAGTGAGGCTGTCAGGGTCTTAGACACACTGACTGTGCGACAGTGAGGCTATCAGGGTCTTAGACACACTGACTGTGAGGCTGTCAGGGTCTTAGACACACTGACTGTGCGACAGTGAGGCTGTCACGGTCTTAGACACACTGACAGCGGGACTGTCAGGGTCTTAGACACCCTGACTGTTGACAGTGAAGCTGTCAGGGTCTTAGACACACTGACTGTGCGACAGTGAGGCTGTCAGAGTCTTAGACACACTGACTGTGCAACAGTGAGGCTGTCAGGGTCTTAGACACCCTGACTGTGCGACAGTGAGGCTGTCAGGGTCTTACACACACTGACTGTGCGACAGTGAGGCTGTCACGGTCTTAGACACACTGACTGTGAGGCTGTCAGGGTCTTAGACACACTGACTGTGCGACAGTGAGGCTGTCACGGTCTTAGACACACTGACTGTGAGGCTGTCAGGGTCTTAGACACACTGACTGTGCGACAGTGAGGCTGTCACGGTCTTAGACACACTGACTGTGAGGCTGTCAGGGTCTTAGACACCCTGACTGTGCGACAGTGAGGCTGTCAGAGTCTTAGACACACTGACTGTGCGACAGTGAGGCTGTCAGAGTCTTAGACACACTGACTGTGCAACAGTGAGGCTGTCAGGGTCTTAGACACCCTGACTGTGCGACAGTGAGGCTGTCAGAGTCTTAGACACACTGACTGTGCAACAGTGAGGCTGTCAGGGTCTTAGACACACTGACTGTGCGACAGTGAGGCTGTCAGAGTCTTAGACACACTGACTGTGCGACAGTGAGGCTGTCAGGGTCTTACACACACTGACTGTGAGGCTGTTAGGGTCTTAGACACACTGACTGTGCGACAGTGAGGCTGTCACGGTCTTAGACACACTGACAGCGGGACTGTCAGGGTCTTAGACACCCTGACTGTTGACAGTGAAGCTGTCAGGGTCTTAGACACACTGACTGTGTGACAGTGAGGCTGTCAGTGTCTTAGACACACTGACTGTGAGGCTGTCAGAGTCTTAGACACACTGACTGTGACAGTGAGGCTGTCAGGGTCTTAAACACCCTGACTGTGTGACAGTGAGGCTGTCAGGGTCTTAGACACACTGACTGTGCGACAGTGAGGCTGCCACGGTCTTAGACACACTGACAGTGACAGTGGGACTGTCAGGGTCTTAGACACCCTGACTGTGCGACAGTGAGGCTCTCATGGTCTTAGACACACTGACTGTGCGACAGTGAGGCCGTCAGGGTCTTAGACACACTGACTGTGAGGCTGCCAGAGTCTTAGACACACTGACCGTAAGTTAGTCAAGGTCTCAGACACACTGACTGTGTGACAGTGGGACTGTCATAGTCTTAGACACCCTGACTGTGCGACAGTGGGACTGCTAGCGTCTTAGACACCCTGACTGTGCGACAGTGAGGCTGTCACGGTCTTAGACACACTGACTGTGACAGTGAGGCTGTCAGCGTCTTAGACACACTGAGCTTTGCCACTACGCTGCCTCGGCCCTCACCATGGCTTTGCCACTACCCCATTTAATCATGGACTGCCTTCTGCCTCGTCTTTCCCTTCGATATTCCCTGTTCTCTTCAGAGCATTAACTGCTGCATCTTCTTTCCCTTCGACATTCCCTGCTCTCTTCAGAGCACTGCCTGCTGTGTCGTCTTTCCCTTCAGCATTCCCTGTTCTCTTCAGAGCACTGCCTGCTGTGTCGTCCTTCCCTTTAACATTCCCTGTTCTCTTCAGAGCACTGCCTGCCGTGTCGTCTTTCCCTTCGGCATTCCCTGTTCTTTTTAGAGCAGTCTTTCCCTTCGACATTCCCTGTTCTCTTCAGAGCATTGCCTGCTATGTGTCTTTCCCTTCAACATTCCCTGTTCTCTTCAGAGCTCTGCCTGCTGTGTCGTCTTTCTCAGAGCACTGCCTGCTGTGTGTCTTTCCCTTCGACATTCCCTGTTCTCTTCAGAGCACTGCCTGCTGTGTCGTCGTTCTCAGAGCACTGCCTGCTGTGTGTCTTTCCCTTCGACATTCCCTGTTCTCTTCAGAGCACTGCTTGCTGTGTCGTCTTTCCCTTCGACATTCCCTGTTCTCTTCAGAGCACTGCCTGCTGTGTCGTCTTTCTCAGAGCACTGCATGCTGTGTCATCTTTCCCTTTTCTCTTCAGAGCACTGCCTGCTGTGTCGTCTTTCCCTTCGGCATTCCCTGTTCTTTTTAGAGCAGTCTTTCCCTTCGATATTCCCTGTTCTCTTCAGAACACTGCCTGCAGTGTCGTCTTTCCCTTCGACATTCCCTGTTCTCTTCAGAGCACTGCCTGCTGTGTCGTCTTTCCCTTCGGCATTCCCTGTTCTTTTTAGAGCAGTCTTTCCCTTCGACATTCCCTGTTCTCTTCAGAGCACTGCCTGCTGTGTCGTCTTTCTCAGAGCACTGCCTGCTGTGTCGTCTTTCCCTTCGACATTCCCTGTTCTCTTCAGAGCACTGCCTGCTGTGTCGTCTTTCTCAGAGCACTGCCTGCTGTGTCGTCTTTCCCTTCGACATTCCCTGTTCTCTTCAGAGCACTGCCTGCTGTGTCGTCTTTCCCTTCGACACTCCCTGTTCTCTTCAGAGCACTGCGTGCTGTGTCGTCTTTCCCTTCAACATTCCCTGTTCTCTTCAGAGCACTGCCTGCTGTGTCGTCTTTCCCTTCAACACTCCCTGTTCTCTTCAGAGCTCTGCCTGCTGTGTGTCTTTCCCTTCAACATTCCCTGTTCTCTTCAGAGCACTGCCTGCCGTGTCGTCTTTCCCTTCGACGTCCCCTGTTCTCTTCAGAGCACTGCCTGCCGTCTTTCCCTTCGACACTCCCTGTTCTCTTCAGAGCTCTGCCTGCTGTGTGTCTTTCCCTTCAACATACCCTGTTCTCTTCAGAGCACTGCCTGCCGTGTCGTCTTTCTCTTCGACATTCCCAATTCTCTTCAGAGCACTGCCTGCTGTGTCATCTTTCCCTTCAGCATTCCCTGTTCTCTTCAGAGCACTGCCTGCTGTGTGTCTTTCCCTTCAACATTCCCTGTTCTCTTCAGAGCACTGCCTGTTGTGTCGTCTTTCCCTTCAGCATTCCCTGTTCTCTTCAGAGCACTGCCTGCCGTGTCTTCTTTCCCTTCGACGTCCCCTGTTCTCTTCAGAGCACTGCCTGCCGTGTCGTCTTTCCCTTCCACACTCCCTGTTCTCTTCAGAGCACTGCCTGCTGTGTCATCCTTCCCTTCGACACTCCCGGTTCTCTTCAGAGCACTGCCTGCCTTGACGTCTTTCCCTTCGGCATTCCCTGTTCTCTTCAGAGCACTGCCTGCCGTGTCGTCTTTCCCTTCAACATTCCCTCTTCTCTTCAGAGCACTGCCTGCCGTGTCGTCTTTCCCTTCGGCATTCCCTGTTCTCTTCAGAGCACTGCGTGCTGTGTCGTCTTTCCCTTTGACATTCCCTCTTCTCTTCAGAGCACTGCCTGCTGTGTCGTCTTTCCCTTCCACACTCCCTGTTCTCTTCAGAGCACTGCCTGCCGTGTCGTCTTTCCCTTCAACATTCCCTCTTCTCTTCAGAGCACTGCCTGCCGTGTCGTCTTTCCCTTCGGCATTCCCTGTTCTCTTCAGAGCACTGCGTGCTGTGTCGTCTTTCCCTTTGACATTCCCTCTTCTCTTCAGAGCACTGCCTGCTGTGTCGTCTTTCCCTTCCACACTCCCTCTTCTCTTCAGAGCACTGCCTGCCGTGTCGTCTTTCCCTTCGACACTCCCTGTTCTCTTCAGAGCACTGCCTGCCGTGTCGTCTTTCCCTTCGACACTCCCTGTTCTCTTCAGAGCACTGCGTGCTGTGTCGTCTTTCCCTTCGACATTCCCTGTTCTCTTCAGAGCACTGCCTGCTGTGTCGTCTTTCCCTTCGGCATTCCCTGTTGTTTTTAGAGTAGTCTTTCACTTTGATATTCCATGTTCTCTTCAGAGCATTAACTGCTGCATCTTCTTTCCCTTTGACATTCCCTGTTCTCTTCAGAGCACTGCCTGCTGTGTCGTCTTTCCCTTCAACATTCCCTGTTCTCTTCAGAGCACTGCCTGCTGTGTCGTCTTTCCCTTCGACACTCCCTGTTCTCGTCAGAGATCTGCCTGCTGTGTGTCTTTCCCTTCGACGTCCCCTGTTCTCTTCAGAACACTGCCTGCCGTGTCGTCTTTCCCTTCGACACTCCCTGTTCTCTTCAGAGCTCTGCCTGCTGTGTGTCTTTCCCTTTAACATTCCCTGTTCTCTTCAGAGCACTGCCTGCCGTGTCGTCTTTCCCTTCGGCATTCCCTGTTCTTTTTAGAGCAGTCTTTCCCTTCGACATTCCCTGTTCTCTTCAGAGCATTGCCTGCTGTGTGTCTTTCCCTTCAACATTCCCTGTTCTCTTCAGAGCTCTGCCTGCTGTGTCGTCTTTCTCAGAGCACTGCCTGCTGTGTGTCTTTCCCTTCGACATTCCCTGTTCTCTTCAGAGCACTGCCTGCTGTGTCGTCTTTCTCAGAGCACTGCCTGCTGTGTGTCTTTCCCTTCGACATTCCCTGTTCTCTTCAGAGCACTGCTTGCTGTGTCGTCTTTCCCTTCGACATTCCCTGTTCTCTTCAGAGCACTGCCTGCTGTGTCGTCTTTCTCAGAGCACTGCCTGCTGTGTCATCTTTCTCTTCGACATTCCCTGTTCTCTTCAGAGCACTGCCTGCTCTGTCGTCTTTCCCTTCGGCATTCCCTGTTCTTTTTAGAGCAGTCTTTACCTTTGATATTCCCTGTTCTCTTCAGAACACTGCCTGCAGTGTCGTCTTTCCCTTCAACATTCCCTGTTCTCTTCAGAGCACTGCCTGCTGTGTCGTCTTTCCCTTCGGCATTCGCTGTTTTTTTTAGAGCAGTCTTTCCCTTCGACATTCTCTGTTCTCTTCAGAGCACTGCCTGCTGTGTCGTCTTTCTCAGAGCACTGCGTGCTGTGTCGTCTTTCCCTTCGACATTCCCTGTTCTCTTCAGAGCACTGCCTGCTGTGTCGTCTTTCTCAGAGCACTGCCTGCTGTGTCGTCTTTCCCTTGGGCATTCCCTGTTCTTTTTAGAGCAGTCTTTCCCTTCGATATTCCCTGTTCTCTTCAGAGCATTAACTGCTGCATCTTCTTTCCCTTCGACATTCCCTGTTCTCTTCAGAGCACTGCCTGCTGTGTCGTCTTTCTCAGAGCACTGCCTCTGTGTCGTCTTTCCCTTCGACACTCCCTGTTCTCTTCAGAGCACTGCCTGCTGTGTGTCTTTCCCTTCAACATTCCCTGTTCTCTTCAGAGCACTGCCTGCCGTGTCGTCTTTCCCTTCGACGTCCCCTGTTCTCTTCAGATCACTGCCTGCCGTGTCGTCTTTCCCTTCGACACTCCCTGTTCTCTTCAGAGCTCTACCTGCTGTGTGTCTTTCCCTTCAACATTCCCTGTTCTCTTCAGAGCACTGCCTGCTGTGTTGTCTTTCCCTTCGACACTCCCTGTTCTCTTCAGAGCCCTGCCTGCTGTGTGTCTTTCCCTTTGACGTCCCCTGTTCTCTTCAGAGCACTGCCTGCCGTGTCGTCTTTCCCTTCGACACTCCCTGTTCTCTTCAGAGCTCTGCCTGCTGTGTGTCTTTCCCTTCAACATTCCCTGTTCTTTTCAGAGCACTGCCTGCCGTGTCGTCTTTCCCTTCGACGTTCTCTGTTCTCTTCAGAGCACTGCCTGCTGTGTCGTCTTTCTCTTCGACATTCCCAATTCTCTTCAGAGCACTGCCTGCTGTGTCATCTTTCCCTTCGGCATTCCCTGTTCTCTTCAGAGCACTGCGTGCTGTGTCGTCTTTCCCTTCGGCATTCCCTGTTCTCTTCAGAGCACTGTCTGCCGTGTCGTCTTTCCCTTCGACGTCCCCTGTTCTCTTCAGAGCACTGCCTGCCGTGTCGTCTTTCCCTTCGACACTCCCTGTTCTCTTCAGAGCACTGCCTGCTGTGTCGTCTTTCCCTTCAGCATTCCCTGTTCTCTTCAGAGCACTGCCTGCCGTGTCGTCTTTCCCTTCGACACTCCCTGTTCTCTTCAGAGCACTGCCTGCCGTGTCGTCTTTCCCTTCAACATTCCCTCTTCTCTTCAGAGCACTGCCTGCCGTGTCGTCTTTCCCTTCGACACTCCCTGTTCTCTTCAGAGCACTGCCTGCTGTGTCATTTTTCCCTTCGACACTCCCTGTTCTCTTCAGAGCACTGCTTGCTGTGTCGTCTTTCCCTTCGGCATCCCCTGTTCTCTTCAGAGCACTGCGTGCTGTGTCGTCTTTCCCTTCAACATCCCCTGTTCTCTTCAGATCTCTGCCTGCTGTGTGTCTTTCCCTTCAACATTCTCTGTTCTCTTCAGAGCTCTGCCTGCTGTGTGTTTTTCCCTTCGGCATCCCCTGTTCTCTTCAGAGCACTGCCTGCTGTGTCGTCTTCCCCTTCGACATTCCCTGTTCTCTTCAGAGCACTGCCTGCTGTGTCGTCTTTCCCTTCGACATTCCCTGTTCTCTTCAGAGCTCTGCCTGCTGTGTGTCTTTCCCTTCAACATTCCCTGTTCTCTTCAGAGCACTGCCTGCTGTGTGTCTTTCCCTTCGACATTCCCTGTTCTCTTCAGAGCTCTGCCTGCTGTGTGTCTTTTCCTTCGACATTCCCTGTTCTCTTCAGAGCTCTGCCTGCTGTGTGTCTTTCCCTTCGACACTCCCTGTTCTCTTCAGAGTAGTGCATGTTGTGTCGTCTTTCCCTTCAACATTCCCTGTTCTCTTCAGAGCACTGCCTGCTGTGTGTCTTTCCCTTCGACATTCCCTGTTCTCTTCAGAGCTCTGCCTGCTCTGTGTCTTTTCCTTCGACATTCCCTGTTCTCTTCAGAGCTCTGCCTGCTGTGTGTCTTTCCCTTCGACACTCCCTGTTCTCTTCAGAGCACTGCGTGCTGTGTGTCTTTCCCTTCAACATTCCCTGTTCTCTTCAGAGCACTGCCTGTTGTGTCGTCTTTCCCTTCAGCATTCCTTGTTCTCTTCAGAGCACTGCCTGCCATGTCGTCTTTCCCTTCAACACTCCCTGTTCTCTTCAGAGCACTGCCTGCCGTGTCGTGTTTCCCTTCGACATTCCCTCTTCTCTTCAGAGCACTGCCTGCCGTGTCGTCTTTCCCTTCAACATTCCCTCTTCTCTTCAGAGCACTGCCTGCCGTGTCGTCTTTCCCTTCGACACTCCCTGTTCTCTTCAAAGCACTGCCTGCTGTGTCGTCTTTCCCTTCAACATTCCCTCTTCTCTTCAGAGCACTGCCTGCCGTGTCGTCTTTCCCTTCGACACTCCCTGTTCTCTTCAGAGCACTGCCTGCCGTGTCGTCTTTCCCTTCAACATTCCCTCTTCTCTTCAGAGCACTGCCTGCCGTGTCGTCTTTCCCTTCGACACTCCCTGTTCTCTTCAGAGCACTGCCTGCTGTGTCGTCTTTCCCTTCAACATTCCCTCTTCTCTTCAGAGCACTGCCTGCCGTGTCGTCTTTCCCTTCGACACTCCCTGTTCTCTTCAGAGCACTGCCTGCTGTGTCGTCTTTCCCTTCAACATTCCCTCTTCTCTTCAGAGCACTGCGTGCTGTGTCGTCTTTCCCTTCAACATTCCCTCTTCTCTTCAGAGCACTGCCTGCCGTGTCGTCTTTCCCTTCAACATTCCTTCTTCTCTTCAGAGCACTGCCTGCCTTGTCGTCTTTCCCTTCAACATTCCCTCTTCTCTTCAGAGCACTGCCTGCCGTGTCGTCTTTCCCTTCGACACTCCCTGTTCTCTTCAGAGCACTGCCTGCTGTGTCGTCTTTCCCTTCAACATTCCCTCTTCTCTTCAGAGCACTGCCTGCCGTGTCGTCTTTCCCTTCGACATTCCCTGTTCTCTTCAGAGCACTGCCTGCTGTGTCGTCTTTCCCTTCAACATTCCCTCTTCTCGTCAGAGCACTGCCTGCCGTGTCGTCTTTCCCTTCGACACTCCCTGTCCTCTTCAGAGCACTGCCTGCTGTGTCGTCTTTCCCTTCAACATTCCCTCTTCTCTTCAGAGCACTGCCTGCCGTGTCGTCTTTCCCTTCGACATTCCCTGTTCTCTTCAGAGCACTGCCTGCTGTGTCGTCTTTCTCAGAGCACTGCCTGCTGTGTCGTCTTTCCCTTCGACATTCCCTGTTCTCTTCAGAGCACTGCCTGCTGTGTCGTCTTTCTCAGAGCACTGCCTGCTGTGTCGTCTTTCCCTTCAACATTCCCTCTTCTCTTCAGAGCACTGCCTGCCGTGTCGTCTTTCCCTTCGACACTCCCTGTTCTCTTCAGAGCACTGCCTGCTGTGTCGTCTTTCCCTTCAACATTCCCTCTTCTCTTCAGAACACTGCCTGCCGTGTCGTCTTTCCCTTCGACACTCCCTGTTCTCTTCAGAGCACTGCCTGCCGTGTCGTCTTTCCCTTCGACACTCCCTGTTCTCTTCAGAGCACTGCCTGCTGTGTCGTCTTTCCCTTCAACATTCCCTCTTCTCTTCAGAGCACTGCCTGCCGTGTCGTCTTTCCCTTCAACATTCCCTCTTCTCTTCAGAGCACTGCCTGCCGTGTCGTCTTTCCCTTCGACACTCCCTGTTCTCTTCAGAGCACTGCCTGCCGTGTCGTCTTTCCCTTCAACATTCCCTCTTCTCTTCAGAGCACTGCCTGCCGTGTCGTCTTTCCCTTCGGCACTCCCTGTTCTCTTCAGAGCACTGCCTGCCGTGTCGTCTTTCCCTTCGACACTCCCTGTTCTCTTCAGAGCACTGCCTGCCGTGTCGTCTTTCCCTTCAACATTCCCTCTTCTCTTCAGAGCACTGCCTGCCGTGTCGTCTTTCCCTTCGACATTCCCTGTTCTCTTCAGAGCAGTGCGTGCTGTGTCGTCTTTCCCTTCAACATTCCCTGTTCTCTTCAGAGCAGTGCGTGCTGTGTCGTCTTTCCCTTCAACATTCCCTCTTCTCTTCAGAGCACTGCCTGCCGTGTCGTCTTTCCCTTCGACACTCCCTGTTCTCTTCAGAGCACTGCTTGCTGTGTCGTCTTTCCCTTCGACACTCCCTGTTCTCTTCAGAGCACTGCCTGCTGTGTGTCTTTCCCTTCAACATTTCCTCTTCTCTTCAGAGCACTGCCTGCTGTGTCGTCTTTCCCTTCAACATTCCCTCTTCTCTTCAGAGCACTGCCTGCCGTGTCGTCTTTCCCTTCGACACTCCCTGTTCTCTTCAGAGCACTGCCTGCCGTGTCGTCTTTCCCTTCGACACTCCCTGTTCTCTTCAGAGCACTGCCTGCCGTGTCGTCTTTCCCTTCGACACTCCCTGTTCTCTTCAGAGCACTGCTTGCTGTGTCGTCTTTCCCTTCGACACTCCCTGTTCTCTTCAGAGCACTGCCTGCTGTGTCGTCTTTCCCTTCGGCATTCCCTGTTCTCTTCAGAGCACTGCCTGCTGTGTGTCTTTCCCTTCAACATTCCCTGTTCTCTTCAGAGCACTGCCTGCTGTGTGTCTTTCCCTTCAACATTCCCTGTTCTCTTCAGAGCACTGCCTGCCGTGTCGTCTTTCCCTTCAACATTCCCTCTTCTCTTCAGAGCACTGCCTGCCTTGTCGTCTTTCCCTTCGACACTCCCTGTTCTCTTCAGAGCACTGCCTGCTGTGTCGTCTTTCCCTTCAACATTCCCTCTTCTCTTCAGAGCACTGCCTGCCGTGTCGTCTTTCCCTTCGGCATTCCCTGTTCTCTTCAGAGCACTGCCTGCTGTGTCGTCTTTCCCTTCGACACTCCCTGTTCTCTTCAGAGCACTGCGTGCTGTGTCGTCTTTCCCTTCGACATTCCCTGTTCTCTTCAGAGCACTGCCTGCTGTGTCGTCTTTCCCTTCGGCATTCCCTGTTCTCTTCAGAGCTCTGCCTGCTGTGTGTCTTTCCCTTCGACACTCCCTGTTCTCTTCAGAGCTCTGCCTGCTGTGTCGTCTTTCCCTTCAACATTCCCTCTTCTCTTCAGAGCACTGCGTGCTGTGTCGTCTTTCCCTTCAACATTCCCTCTTCTCTTCAGAGCACTGCCTGCCGTGTCGTCTTTCCCTTCGACATTCCCTCTTCTCTTCAGAGCACTGCCTGCCGTGTCGTCTTTCCCTTCGACACTCCCTGTTATCTTCAGAGCACTGCGTGCTGTGTCGTCTTTCCCTTCAACATTCCCTGTTCTCTTCAGAGCTCTGCCTGCTGTTTGGCTTCGCCTCCACTCGAGGGCCTTCCAAATCCTTTCATCCCCCCAGGAGCCATGGCTGCCCCGTCACATCACCTCAGTTGTGTCTGGCGCCTTTTAGGGACTTGCCTCAACCTCGTCTGCATTGATGAATCTGTCCCCACCAGGGTGAGCACGCAGGATGTCTTCTGAGGAAGAAAGTAGTGAGAAAAGCCATCTGTGTGCGTAGCTAGTGGTTGTTGAATGAGTCATTCAAGGTTGTATCTGAGCCAGTGTGTTTGTCAGGTTGTGCGTACATGTCTACGTGAAACTTCTAATTTAGGTAGAAACTAATTTAACTTGAAAATAATTAGCATATTACACTCTGTACAGTTGCATATTTACCTATTTATACATATCTATATATAATATAGAGAGTTACATTGCGGCTAACTGTGTAACGCGGTCGGATATTGCCATCAAAGGGTTCTGGTGACATCACAACTCACGAGGCTGAAAGACTAGCTGGGTGTTTACCTCGAAAAAGCTGTTTTCTCCAAAGTGCAGCTGGCACTGGCTGCTGACTGAAGGTAGAAGTTTTAGATTTTCTTTAGCTGTTTTGAATACATTTTAGATAAGACAGGGAAGAGGATTTCTGCAATTTGGTGACATTCGTTTTTACTGCATAATCATAGATTTACCACATGTGTCACATACTTTGCAAAACGAGTAGATTTCACCATACATATTATATGTGGCTCCAGTGGATGAAAGTAATCCTGCCAGAGAATTCACCTCATAATTTGCGTTTTTACCACATAATTTAGATAAACTTGCCGCATAATCTGTCTGCCCATGCCACACAATTCTACCAGCACAGACCATGTGAAAGGTCTGTAGAATGGTTTGGGGACTTTCATTATGATAATGAAAACTAAATTGTTCAGGCATCTATGAAATAGTTTGTATATTTCATGGTTGCTTGCGATATACACGTTGTTACAACTCTTCATTTTGTGCAATAAAGGCATCAAAACATATCATATACACCAGTGTGCAGCCATCGTTCAGACTCATTTTTCAGTGAAAGACATTTTTTGATTTGCCTATAACTTTTGACCCTGTGGACACATCTTCACTGAGGGTGGCAGCTGCTCAGCGTACTCCGCGAAGGTCTGGCTATTCACGTTTACTTTTTGCTCTGTGGACAATAAGCTCTACTGGCATTGGACGGTGGGTTACCCTAGGAGGTGTCTGCCCCCAGGGAGTGCTGAGGGGTGGCCAGAGGTTTGGAAAACCGGAGTCTCACATGAGGAAAATAGATAGAAACCAGTGCTTTAATGCTGGGGTGAGGACTCAGTCCCGCATGCATTGTAGGGACTCTTCTCTGTACTCCCTGTAACAAGCAGGGGCTGCAGCGGTGAGGACTCAGTCCTACATGCATTGTAGGGACTCTTCTCTGTACTCCCTGTAACAAGCAGGGGCTGCGGCAGTGAGGACTCAATCCCACAATGTTTGCAGGGGCTCTTCTCTGTACTCCCTGTAACAAGAAGGGGTTGCGGCGGTGAGGACTCAGTCCTACATGCATTGTAGGGACTCTTCTCTGTACTCCCTGTAACAAGCAGGGGTTGCAGAGGTGAGGACTCAATCCCACAATGTTTGCAGGGGTTCTTCTCTGCACTCCCTGTAACAAGCAGGGGTTGCGGCAGCGAGGACTCAGCCCCGCATGCATTGTAGGGGCTCTTCTCTGTACTCCCTGTAACAAGCAGGGGTTGCGGAGGTGAGGACTCAATCCCACAATGTTTGCAGGGGCTCTTCTCTGTACTCCCTGTAACAAGCAGGGGCTGCAGCGGTGAGGACTCAGTCCTACATGCATTGTAGGGACTCTTCTCTGTACTCCCTGTAACAAGCAGGGGCTGCGGCGGTGAGGACTCAATCCCACGATGTTTGCAGGGGCTCTTCTCTGTACTCCCTGTAACAAGAAGGGGTTGCGGCGGTGAGGACACAGTCCTACATGCATTGTAGGGACTCTTCTCTGTACTCCCTGTAACAAGCAGGGGTTGCGGAGGTGAGGACTCAATCCCACAATGTTTGCAGGGGTTCTTCTCTGCACTCCCTGTAACAAGCAGGGGTTGCGGCAGCGAGGACTCAGCCCCGCATTCATTGCAGTGGTTCTTCTCTGTACTCCCTGTAACAAGAAGGGGCTGCGGCGGTGAGGACTCAATCCCACAATGTTTGCAGGGGCTCTTCTCTGTACTCCCTGTAACAAGCAGGGGTTGCGGAAGTGAGGACTCAATCCCACAATGTTTACAGGGGCTCTTCTCTGTATTCCCTGTAACAAGCAGGGGTTGCGGCAGCGAGGACTCAGCCCCGCATGCATTGCAGTGGTTCTTCTCTGTACTCCCTGTAACAAGGAGGGGCTGCGGCGGTGAGGACTCAATCCCACAATGTTTGCAGGGGCTTTTCTCTGTACTCCCTGTAACAAGCAGGGGCTGCGGCGGTGAGGACTCAGTCCTACATGCATTGTAGGGACTCTTCTCTGTACTCCCTGTAACAAGCAGGGGTTGCGGAGGTGAGGACTCAATCCCACAATGTTTGCAGGGGTTCTTCTCTGCACTCCCTGCAACAAGCAGGGGTTGCGGCAGCGAGGACTCAGCCCCGCATGCATTGTAGGGGCTCTTCTCTGTACTCCCTGTAACAAGCAGGGGTTGCGGCGGTGAGGACTCAGTCCTACATACATTGTAGGGACTCTTCTCTGTACTCCCTGTAACAAGCAGAGGCTGCGGCGGTGAGGACTCAATCCCACAATGTTTGCAGGGGCTCTTCTCTGTACTCCCTGTAACAAGAAGGGGTTGCGGCGGTGAGGACTCAGTCCTACATGCATTATAGGGACTCTTCTCTGTACTCCCTGTAACAAGCAGGGGTTGCGGAGGTGAGGACTCAATCCCACAATGTTTGCAGGGGTTCTTCTCTGCACTCCCTCTAACAAGCAGGGGTTGCGGCAGCGAGGACTCAGCCCCGCATGCATTGCAGTGGTTCTTCTCTGTACTCCCTGTAACAAGGAGGGGCTGCGACGGTGAGGACTCAATCCCACAATGTTTGCAGGGGCTCTTCTCTGTACTCCCTGTAACAAGCAGGGGTTGCGGAAGTGAGGACTCAATCCCACAATGTTTGCAGGGGCTCTTCTCTGTATTCCCTGTAACAAGCAGGGGTTGCGGCAGCGAGGACTCAGCCACGCATGCATTGCAGTGGTTCTTCTCTGTACTCCCTGTAACAAGGAGGGGCTGCGGCGGTGAGGACTCAATCCCAAAATGTTTGCAGGGGCTCTTCTCTGTACTCCCTGTAACAAGCAGGGGTTGCGGAGGTGAGGACTCAATCCCACAATGTTTGCAGGGGCTCATCTCTGTACTCCCTGTAACAAGCAGGGGTTGCGGCGGCGAGGACTCAGCCCTGCATGCATTGTAGGTGCTCTTCTCTGTACTCCCTGTAACAAGCAGGGGCTGCGGTGGCGAGCACTCAGTCCTACATGCATTGTAGGGGCTCTTCTCTGTACTCCCTGTAACAAGCAGGGGTTGCGGAGGTGAGTACTCAATCCCACAATGTTTGCATGGGCTCTTCTCTGTACTCCCTGTAACAAGCAGGGGCTGCGGTGGCGAGGACTCAGTCCTACATGCATTGTAGGGGCTCTTCTCTGTACTCCCTGTAGCAAACAGGGACTGCGGTGGCGAGGACTCAGTCCTACATGCATTGTAGGGGCACTTCTCTGTACTCCCTGTAACAAGCAGGGGTTGCGGAGGTGAGGACTCAATCCCACAATGTTTGCAGGGGTTCTTCTCTGCACTCCCTGTAACAAGCAGGGGTTGCGGCAGCGAGGACTCAGCCCCGCATGAATTGCAGGGGCTCTTCTCTGTACTCCCTGTAACAAGCAGCGGCTGCAGTGTCGAGGACTCAGTCCTACATGCATTGTAGGGGCTCTTCTCTGTACTCCCTGTAACAAGAAGGGGCTGCAGCGGTGAGAACTCCATCCAACAATGTTTGCAAGGGCTCTTCTTTGTACTCCCTGTAACAACAGGTGTTGCGGTGGCGAGGACTCAGTCCTACATGCATTGCAGGGGCTCTTCTCTGTACTCCCTGTAACAAGCAGGGGTTGCGGCGGTGAGGACTCAATCCCACAATGTTTGCAGGGGCTCTCCTCTGTACTCCCTGTAACAAGCAGGGGTTGCAGCAGCGAGGACTCAGCCCCGCATGCATTGCAGGGGCTCTTCTCTGTACTCCCTGTAACAAGCAAGGGTTGTGGCGGTGAGGACTCAGTCCTACACGCATTGTAGGGGCTCTTCTCTGTACTCCCTGTAACAAGCAAGGGTGGCGGCGGTGAGGATTCAGTCCTACATGCATTGTAGGGGCTCTTCTCTATACTCCCTGTAACAAGCAGGGGTTGCGGCGGTGAAGACTCAATCCCACAATGTTTGCAGGGGCTCTTCTCTGTACTCCCTGTAACAAGCAGGGGTTGCGGCGGTGAGGACTCAATCCCACAATGTTTGCAGGGGCTCTTCTCTGTACTCCCTGTAACAACAGGGGTTGCAGCAGTGAGGACTCAGCCCCGCATGCATTGCAGGGGTTCTTCTCTGTACTCCCTGTAGCAAGCAGGGGCTGCGGCGGTGAGGACTCAATCCCACAATGTTTGCAGGGGCTCTTCTCTGTACTCCCTGTAACAAGCAGGGGTTGCGGCAGCGAGGACTCAGCCCTGCATGCATTGCAGGGGTTCTTCTCTGTACTCCCTGTAACAAGCAGGGGTTGCGGCAGCGAGGACTCTGCCCGGCATGCATTGTAGGGGCTCTTCTCTGTACTCCCTGTACCAAGCAGGGGTTGCGGCAGTGAGGACTCAGCCCCGCATGCATTGCAGGGGTTCTTCTCTGTACTCCCTGTAGCAAGCAGGGGCTGCGGCGGTGAGGACTCAATCCCACAATGTTTGCAGTGGCTCTTCTCTGTACTCCCTGTAACAAGCAGGGGTTGCGGCAGCGAGTACTCAGCCCTGCATGCATTGCAGGGGTTCTTCTCTGTACTCCCTGTAACAAGCAGGGGCTGCGGTGGCGAGGACTCAGTCCTACATGCATTGTAGGGACACTTCTCTGTACTCCCTGTAACAAGCAGGGGCTGCGGTGGCGAGGAGTCAGTCCTACATGCATTGTAGGGGCTCTTCTCTGTACTCCCTGTAACAAGCAGGGGTTGCGGAGGTGAGGACTCCATCCCACAATGTTTGCAAGGGCTCTTCTTTGTACTCCCTGTAACAACAGGTGTTGCGGTGGCGAGGACTCAGTCCTACATGCATTGCAGGGGCTCTTCTCTGTACTCCCTGTAACAAGCAGGGGTTGCGGCGGTGAGGACTCAATCCCACAATGTTTGCAGGGGCTCTCCTCTGTACTCCCTGTAACAAGCAGGGGTTGCAGCAGCGAGAACTCAGCCCCGCATGCATTGCAGGGGCTCTTCTCTGTACTCCCTGTAACAAGCAAGGGTTGTAGCGGTGAGGACTCAGTCCTACAAGCATTGTAGGGGCTCTTCTCTGTACTCCCTGTAACAAGCAAGGGTGGCGGCGGTGAGGATTCAGTCCTACATGCATTGTAGGGGCTCTTCTCTATACTCCCTGTAACAAGCAGGGGTTGCGGCGGTGAAGACTCAATCCCATAATGTTTGCAGGGGCTCTTCTCTGTACTCCCTGTAACAACAGGGGTTGCAGCAGTGAGGACTCATCCCCGCATGCATTGCAGGGGTTCTTCTCTGTACTCCCTGTAGCAAGCAGGGGCTGCGGCGGTGAGGACTCAATCCCACAATGTTTGCAGGGGCTCTTCTCTGTACTCCCTGTAACAACAGGGGTTGCAGCAGTGAGGACTCAGCCCCGCATGCATTGCAGGGGTTCTTCTCTGTACTCCCTGTAGCAAGCAGGGGCTGCGGCGGTGAGGACTCAATCCCACAATGTTTGCAGGGGCTCTTCTCTGTACTCCCTGTAACAAGCAGGGGTTGAGGCAGCGAGGACTCAGCCCAGCATGCATTGCAGGGGTTCTTCTCTGTACTCCCTGTAACAAGCAGGGGTTGCGGCAGCGAGGACTCAGCCCTGCATGCATTGCAGGGGTTCTTCTCTGTACTCCCTGTAACAAGCAGGGGCTGCGGTGGCAAGGACTCAGTCCTACATGCATTGTAGGGCCACTTCTCTGTACTCCCTGTAACAAGCAGGGGCTGCGGTGGCGAGGAGTCAGTCCTACATGCATTGTAGGGGCTCTTCTCTGTACTCCCTGTAACAAGCAGGGGTTGCGGAGGTGAGGACTCAATCCCACAATGTTTGCAGGGGCTCTTCTCTGTAGTCCCTGTAACAAGCAGGGGCTGCGGTGGCGAGGACTCCGTCATACATGCATTGTAGGGGCTCTTCTCTGTACTCCCTGTAACAAACAGGGGCTGCGGTGGCGAGGACTCAGTCCTACATGCATTGTAGGGGCTCTTCTCTGTACTCCCTGTAACAAGCAGGGGTTGCGGAGGTGAGGACTCAATCCCACAATGTTTGCAGGGGTTCTTCTCTGTACTCCCTGTAACAAGCAGGGGTTGCGGCAGCGAGGACTCAGCCCCGCATGCATTGCAGGGGTTCTTCTCTGTACTCCCTGTAAGAAGCAGGGGCTGCGGTGGGGAGGACTCAGTCCTACATGCATTGTAGGGACTCTTCTCTGTACTCCCTGTAACAAGCAGGGGCTGCAGTGGCGAGGACTCTGTCCTACATGCATTGTAGGGGCTCTTCTCTGTACTCCCTGTAACAAGCAGGGGTTGCGGAGGTGAGGACTCAATCCCACAATGTTTGCAGGGGCTCTTCTCTGTGCTCCCTGTAACAAGCAGTGGTTGCGGCAGCGAGGACTCAGCCCCGCATGCATTGCAGGAGTTCTTCTCTGTACTCCCTGTAACAAGCAGGGGCTGCGGTGGCGAGGACTCAGTCCTACATGCATTGTAGGGACTCTTCTCTGGACTCCCTGTAACAAGCAGGGGCTGTGGTGGCGAGGACTCAGTCCTACATGCATTGTAGGGGTTCTTCTCTGTACTCCCTGTAACAAGCAGGGGTTGCGGAGGTGAGGACTCAATCCCACAATTTTTGCAGGTGCTCTTCTCTGTACTCCCTTTAACAAGCAGGGGCTGTGGTGGCGAGGACTCAGTCCTACATGCATTGTAGGGGCTCTTCTCTGTTCTCCCTGTAACAAACAGGGGCTGCGGTGGCGAGGACTCAGTCCTACATGCTTTGTAGGGGTCTTCTCTGTACTCCCTGTAACAAGCAGGGGTTGCGGAGGTGAGGACTCAATCCCACAATGTTTGCAGGGGTTCTTCTCTGCACTCTCTGTAACAAGCAGGGGTTGCGGCAGCGAGGACTCAGCCCTGCATGCATTGCAGGGGTTCTTCTCTGTACTCCCTGTAACAAGCAGGGGCTGCGGTGGTGAGGGCTCAATCCCACAATGTTTGCAGGGGCTCTTCTCGGTACTCCCTGTAACAAGCAGGGGCTGCGGTGGCGAGGACTCAGTCCTACATGCATTGTAGGGGCTCTTCTCTGTACTCACTGTAACAAGCAGGGGCTGCGGCGGTGGGGACTCAATCCCACAGAGTTTGCAGGGGCTCTTCTTTGTACTCCCTGTAACAACAGGTGTTGCGGTGGCGAGGACTCAGTCCTACATGCATTGCAGGGGCTCTTCTCTGTACTCCCTGTAACAAGCTGGGGTTGCGGCGGTGAGGACTCAATCCCCCAATGTTTGCAGGGGCTCTTCTCTGTACTCCCTGTAACAAGCAGGGTCTTGCAGCAGCGAGGACTCAGCCCCGCATGCATTGCAGGGACTCTTCTCTGTACTCCCTGTAACAAGCAAGGGTTGCGGCGGTGAGGACTCAGTCCTACATGCATTGTAGGGGCTCTTCTCTGTACTCCCTGTAACAAGCAAGGGTTGCGGCGGTGAGGACTCAGTCCTACATGCATTGTAGGGGCTCTTCTCTGTACTCCCTGTAACAAGCAGGGGCTGCGGTGGCGAGGACTCAGTCCTACATGCATTGTAGGGGCTCTTCTCTGTACTCCCTGTAACAAGCAGGGGTTGCGGAGGTGAGGACTCAGTCCTACATGCATTGTAGGGGCTCTTCTCTGTACTCCCTGTAACAAGCAGGGGTTGCGGTGGTGAGGACTCAATCCCACAATGTTTGCAGGGGCTCTTCTCTGTACTCCCTGTAACAAGCAGGGGTTGCGGCGGTGAGGACTCAATCCCACAATGTTTGTAGGGGCTCTTCTCTGTACTCCCTGTAACAAGCAGGGGTTGCGGTGGTGAGGACTCAATCCCACAATGTTTGTAGGGGCTCTTCTCTGTACTCCCTGTAACAAGCAGGGATTGTGGCAGCGAGGACTCAGCCCTGCATGCATTGCAGGGGTTCTTCTCTGTACTCCCTGTAGCAAGCAGGGGCTGCGGCGGTGAGGACTCAATCCCACAATGTTTGCAGGGGCTCTTCTCTGTACACCCTGTAACAAGCAGGGTGGCGAGGACTCAGTCCTACATGCATTGTAGGGGCTCTTCTCTGTACTCCCTGTAACAAGCAGGGGCTGCGGCGGTGAGGACTCAATCCCACAATGTTTGCAGGGGCTCTTCTTTGTACTCCCTGTAACAACAGGTGTTGCGGTGGCGAGGACTCAGTCCTACATGCATTGCAGGGGCTCTTCTCTGTACTCCCTGTAACAAGCTGGGGTTGCGGAGGTGAGGACTCAATCCCCCAATGTTTGCAGGTGCTCTTCTCTGTACTCCCTGTAACAAGCAGGGGTTGCGGCAGCGAGGACTCAGTCCTACTTAGGAGAGATTGAGGCTTTGAAATTCCGTGTTACCATTGCTAATTGCTGTCAGTTACCTTGCCTGTATTTTCCGTCCACTTACCCGCATTTAAAATCTTGAAGGGACCCGATTGTCCCTTACACTGCATTTTGCACATTGCACCCTCTTTCTTTTAAATATTTGGCTTAAAATAATCGTTTTTAAAATAAAGGAACAAATATCTGCTGCTACTGACATTTTATTTGTCTTTTACTGTGCTTAGTTGGGCTCTGTTCTTTAGGCTGTTCTGCGCCGGTTGTCCCTCTTCAGTTTTGCTGAGGACACAGACCTAGCGCCATCTTTGTTAGCGCTCTAGTTTTTGTAGCCCGCATCTGCTATTTAAACTCTGCAGATGCAAGCGCGCAGCGCGCGCGTGCCGTTGGCGCGGCGGAGGCGCGCCAGAGGCGGGCCCGTCTGCACCCGTCCTCGCCCTGCCGGGAACAGGGGCCAGACCCCTTAGTCTTTCAAAGCTCTACTCGACTGTAGAATTAATGGCACTTGACACAGGGAGTCACACCCTAGAAAGGCACATTTTAAAGAGATTACATCGGGAAAATCTTCTACGGGGAAAACAAGGCGGACCGTTTGTTGGCCTCTACGCGCCCGGGCCACGACATTGTAGTCTCGAATAAATCACCGGGACTAAAAATAATACTCCTCAACACCCGTTCACTCCAGAAACATCATCTGGAAGTTTTTTCCCTCCTCCAGGAGAGTGATATAGATGTACTCGCCCTTACGGAGACCTGGCTACATGACTCCTCCATTCCCGATATAATTGCGGCACTGCCTGAGAACTTTGATGCTCTCTGGCATAATAGGACAGGGGATTTAAGAGGAGGAGGGGTGGCCCTCCTCTTCAAAAAACACCTAACGGTAACTAAGGTGTTGGCCGAAAATATCGAGGGCGCAGACTTACTGGGAATTAAGGTTACTTTTAAAAACTCGTGTGTTCTATTAATGGTAACCTACCGCCCCCCACAGACTTCCCCTAAGTTTATTGACTTTTTTTTGGAAGTCGTTTCAGACTTATGCTCTAGGTATAAACGTTGTCTACTGGTAGGTGATTTCAATTTCCAGTGGGATAAGTCACAAAAAGTGCCCGCTGCCAGCCAGCTAGAAGTGGTATTACAATCCTTTAATCTTGTTCAATTAGTTGATAAACCTACCCATATTAAAGGCCATATTTTAGATCTCGTCTGGACCTCACAGCCACTGGCAGTTTTAACCAGTATTAGCCCCTGTGCCTGGTCGGACCATTCAATAGTTAGCTGTTGGGTTCCGATCAAGAGCCCATTCCTTCAGCATCCGCCGGTATGGAAGTGGATACGAGACTGGAAAAAAATAGAGACAGCGCAGTTAATGGCACTCCTCACCTGTTCCACTTCTAACACTTCTGGCGGTAGCTTAGATCAAGTCTATGATCTCTTTAAGGGCACCCCTTGTAAAGCCTTTGACCAATTGGCGCAAGAGCGGAAGATCAAAGTAGGAGACAGAGGCCAGGGGGTGCCTTGGTTCAATGAAGCGCTTAGAGTGAGTAAGCAGAATCATCGTCCGGCTGAGAAACGATGGCGGAAAAAACTATGATCCTTTTCAACTTGTCTCATATAAAAAGCGATTGACCTCATATAAACAAGCGATCCTCGTAAGGAAGGCGGAGTTTTATGAGAATAGGATTTCAGAGGCTCTTAACAGACAGAAGGAAACGTTTAGAATCCTGAAAGAGCTGAGCCAAAAAACGACACGTATATCCCAAGACGCCCCCAGTGATTGTAACGCTTACCAATCGTTCTTTCTTCGTAAAGTTAAGGACATCCTCTTAGAGATCGAAGAGACTGATCTCGGTCGAAGCTCCCTAATGCCGGTGAGAGTTCAGTCACTCCCAGCTCCGCTGGGTGTTCAACTCACCCGTTTCCCTTGTCTTGATGCCCCAGCCTTAAAACATTTGGTAAACAGGGTAAAATCTGGTTCTCCGGCAGACCCTTGCTCCCCGGATATCTTTCGTATGGCTATCACGGGCATGGAGAAACAGACTCTCTGTCTCCTAAATTCCTCGCTGGAAACGGGTTATGTACCAGCTGACCTAAAAGAAGCCAGGGTTACACCTTTGTTGAAAAAGATGGGAGCGGATGTGACTGACCTGAAAAACTACAGACCGATTTCTCAGCTCCCCTTTGTATCAAAGCTTTTGGAACAACATGTCCTCAAAACTCTTTCAACATTTTTATAGGACCATGAGCTGCTCCAGGTCAGACAGGCGGGCTTTAGAGCCCATCACAGCACAGAGCTGGTGATGCTGTCTTTCCTGGATGAGCTGAGAATTGCTGCCGATAGGAAAACTTCGAATGCCCTGATTTTACTTGATCTATCAGCGGAATTCGATACGGTTAGCCACAAACTTTTACTGACCCGTCTTACGGCTGCAGGTATTAAGGGACTAGCATACCAATGGCTGGAGTCCTTTCTGTCGGGGCGTACCCAGCGGGTCCAACTGGGCACACAGATATCAGACAAGGGCTCTCTGACCTGCAGAGTCCCTCAGGGTTCTGCTTTGTCCCCTCTCCTTTTCAATCTATACCTCCAACCACTGGTGGAGAGCCTGGCACACATGGATTGTCAAGTTTTTAACTACGCCGACGATACACAACTTTTGGTACAACTTGATAACTCGAGACTAGCTCAGGAAAGAGTTCAGAATATATTACGGTTTACCGTAAAGTGGATGTCGGCCAACTCGCTTAAGATCAATCCCGACAAGACAGAGGTCCTGACTGTCCCCCCAAAAAACAGCCCGTGGTGTGAACTTTTTTGGCCACAGGAGCTGGGGTCTGCCCCCTCCCCAGTCCCTGTGGTGAAAAGTTTAGGTATTAAAATAGACTCTGATCTCACCATGGCTAGGCAAGTTACATCAGTTGTGGGGACATGCATTGGCCTCCTGAGGCAATTACGTAAACTTGTGCACCTCCTGTCTACGACCTCATTGCAGATGATTGTGTCTGCTACCATTATTTCAAGGCTGGATTATGGCAACGCCTTGTACATTGGCCTGCCATTAAACTTGATCAGGAAATTGCATGTGGTGCAGAATGATGCTGCCCGTCTGATTTTTGGCCTGCCCAGAAGGGCGCATGCCTCTGACCTCCTTACCAAACTGTATATACCCGGAGACGTATTCTGCGGTCCTTGTAGGCGGGTCTTTTAGTCCCTCCTCGGTTTAAACTCACCTCCAAGAAGGGCAGGGCTTGTTCGACTCTTCTTCCACATCTCTGGAATAACCTGCCGGAACACCTGTGCAAGGAGCCCGTTCTTTTGAAATTCAGGAAACTTCTTAAAACTACCCTGTTTAGAGAGTCATTAGAATAACACCTCACTTTTTCTTATGTTATTGCACGGTACTAGGACGCTATCTTCCTCTCCAAAGCGCGAAGAGACCAGTTGGTGAATCTGCGCTATATAAAAGTCCTTTAACTTAACATAACATGACACTCATTGTTGGGGCTCTTCTCTGTACTCCCTGTAACAAGCAAGGGTTGCGGCGGTGAGGACTCAGTCCTACATGCATTGTAGGGGCTCTTCTCTGTACTCCCTGTAACAAGCAAGGGTTGCGGCGGTGAGGACTCAGTCCTACATGCATTGTAGGGGCTCTTCTCTATACTCCCTGTAACAAGCAAGGGTTGCGGCGGTGAGAACTCAGTCCTACATGCATTGTAGGGGCTCTTTTCTGTACTCCCTGTAACAAGCAGGGGCTGCGGTGGCGAGGACTCAGTCCTACATGCATTGTAGGGGCTCTTCTCTGTACTCCCTGTAACAAGCAGGGCTGCGGTGGCGAGGACTCAGTCCTACATGCATTGTAGGGGCTTTTCTCTGTACTCCCTGTAACAAGCAGGGGTTGCGGCGGTGAGGACTCAATCCCACAATGTTTGCAGGGGCTCTTCTCTGTACTCCCTGTAACAAGCAGGGGTTGCGGCGGTGAGGACTCAATTCCACAATGTTTGCAGGGGCTCTTCTCTGTACTCCCTCTAACAAGCTGGGGTTGCGGCGGTGAGGACTCAATCCCACAATGTTTGCAGGGGCTCTTCTCTGTACTCCCTGCAACAAGCAGGGGTTACGGCAGCGAGGACTCAGCCCTGCATGCATTGCAGGGGCTCTTCTCTGTACTCCCTGTAACAAGCAAGGGTTGCGGCGGTGAGGACTCAGTCCTACATGCATTGTAGGGGCTCTTCTCTGTACTCCCTGTAACAAGCAAGGGTTGCGGCGGTGAGGACTCAGTCCTACATGCATTGTAGGGGCTCTTCTCTGTACTTCCTGTAACAAGCAAGGGTTGTGGCGGTGAGGACTCAGTCCTACATGCATTGTAGGGGCTCTTCTCTGTACTCCCTGTAACAAGCAGGGGCTGCGGTGGCGAGGACTCAGTCCTACATGCATTGTAGGGGCTCTTCTCTGTACTCCCTGTAACAAGCAGGGCTGCGGTGGCGAGGACTCAGTCCTACATGCATTGTAGGGGCTCTTCTCTGTACTCCCTGTAACAAGCGGGGGTTGCGGCGGTGAGGACTCAATCCCACAATGTTTGCAGGGGCTCTTCTCTGTACACCCTGTAACAAGCAGGGGCGGTGGCGGTGAGGACTCAATCCCACAATGTTTGCAGGGGCTCTTCTCTGTACTCCCTGTAACAAGCAGGGGCTGCGGTGGCGAGGACTCAGTCCTACATGCATTGTAGGGGCTCTTCTCTGTACTCCCTGTAACAAGCAGGGGCTACGGTGGCGAGGACTCAGTCCTACATGCATTGTAGGGGCTCTTCTCTGTACTCCCTGTAACAAGCAGGGGTTGCGGCGGTGAGGACTCAATCCCACAATGTTTGCAGGGGCTCTTCTCTGTACTCCCTGTAACAAGCAGGGGCTGCGGTGGCGAGGACTCAGTCCTACATGCATTGTAGGGGCTCTTCTCTGTACTCCCTGTAACAAGCAGGGGCTGCGGTGGCGAGGACTCAGTCCTACATGCATTGTAGGGGCTCTTCTCTGTACTCCCTGTAACAAGCAGGGGTTGCGGCGGTGAGGACTCAATCCCACAATGTTTGCAGGGGCTCTTCTCTGTACTCCCAGTAACAAGCAGGGGCTGCGGTGGCGAGGACTCAGCCCTGCATGCATTGTAGGGACTCTTCTCTGTACTCCCTGTAACAAGCAGGAGTTCCGGCGGCGAGGACTCTGTCCTACATGCATTGTAGGGGCTCTTCTCTGTTCTCCCTGTAACAAGCAGGGGTTGCGGCGGTGAGGACTCAATCCCACAATGTTTGCAGGGGCTCTTCTCTGTACTCCCTGTAACAGGTGTTGCGGTGGCGAGGACTCAGCTCCGCATGCATTGTAGGGGCTCTTCTCTGTACTCCCTGTAACAAGCAGGGGTTGCGGCAGTGAGGACTCAATCCCACAATGTTTGCAGGGGCTCTTCTCTGTACTCCCTGTAACAGGTGTTGCGGTGGCGAGGACTCAGCTCTGCATGCATTGTAGGGGCTCTTCTCTGTACTCCCTGTAACAAGCAGGGGTTGCGGCGGTGAGGAATCAATCCCACAATGTTTTCAGGGGCTCTTCTCTGTACTCCCTGTAACAAGCAGGGGTTGCGGAAGTGAGGACTCAATCCCACAATGCTTGCAGGGGCTCTTCTCTGTATTCCCTGTAACAAGCAGGGGTTCTGGCGGCGAGGACTCAGCCCCGCATGCATTGTAGGGACTCTTCTCTGTACTCCCTGTAACAACAAGTGTTGCGGTGGCGAGGACTCAGCTCTACATGCATTGTAGGGGCTCTTCTCTGTACTCCCTGTAACAAGCAGGGGTTCCGGCGGCGAGGACTCAGCCCCGCATGCATTGTAGGGGCTCTTCTCTGTACTCCCTGTAACAAGCAGGGGTTGCGGCGGTGAGGACTCAATCCCACAATGTTTGCAGGGTCTCTTCTCTTTACTCCCTGTAACAAGCAGGGGTTCCGGCGGCAAGGACTCAGCCCCGCATGCATTGTAGGGACTCTTCTCTGTACTCCCTGTAACGACAAGTGTTGCGGTGGCGAGGACTCAGCTCTACATGCATTGCAGGGGCTTTTCTCTATGCTTCCCTGTAACAACGGGGGTTGCGGCGGAGAGGACTCAAGCCCGCATGCATTGTAGGGACTCTTCTCTGTACTCCCTGTAACAAGCAGGGGCTGCAGTGGCGAGGACTCAGCCCTACATGTATTGTAGGGACTCTTCTCTGTACTCCCTGTAACAAGCAGGGGTTCCGGCGGCGAGGACTCAGCCCCGCATGCATTGCAGGGGCTCTTCTCTTTAGTTCCTGTCAGTGTCACAGGCAGCTGGTGTGTGTTTTCTTTGGAGTAGTGCTTGGCACTGCCCAGAGAGCTTGGCAGGGCCCGCACCTCAATGCCATAAAGGAGCATTATTTTAAAAGCAATCTCATAATTATGTCTACTATGTAAGGGGAGGGTGGGGCTGTGGGTTGGGGGCATTAGTATTCCTTTTGTTTCTTGCCAGTCACAGGAGTTTCTTCCAGGGCCCTGGGGTTCTGTTGCAGGCCTGGTTCTGTTGGGCTCAGAGCTCTAGGCAGCCTGTGCTGACCAAGCAGCTTATATTTGGGCTGACGGGTGATGTAAGGTCCCAGCCAGCCAACCCACAGACATGGTGAGCAGAAGGGGGCGGGACAGCGCACCCACACACCCACTTCTTGCCCTGTCGTGATTGTTGTCTACAAGCACACGCCTTGACTTGGGAGCGTGTAATATTGTGCGTGCTGTGCAGGACGTGTGCTGGGCAAATGTGTGAAAAGAAGAGTCGACACGCGTTTCGCAACTTAGACCCTCTTTTCCAAGGCAGTGTGTGAACTTTTTCTTCATGTACTATAGGGATACATCTGACGCCTGAATGTACTCGAATGTTTGCAGGTGGCTGTCTTGGGGGCAGTAGATGGGCATCTATACAGCTGGTGCTTACACCAGGCTCATATTCCATATTCATTCCGGACTGTAGCCACCATGGGAAGTGACCGAAGGAGAACAGTGTTCCTCATCGTGTGAGTCTACTCCCAACATGGCGTTCATATGTGTGCAGTATATGTAAACGCATGAACGCCCTTTTAGCAAAGGCCATTTGACCTTCTTGTTCAGCCAGGCATACATCTGTACGCAGACACACACAATCATACGTACACGCACTGTTTCCAACATAAACACACTCTCACCGGCATGCATGCACACAACATACATTTAAAGCCCTTCTTTGCTTACCTCTGCCGCCAGAGAGGGTCATGCTCCCGCGAATTGTGCTTTTATTGACAAAAAACAAGGAGGTTGGTGCCCAATCTGATATTCATAAAAGCAGCTGCCCCTGTGGTCCTGGCACTGAGTTTGCTACCTCTGAGGCCAGGGGTCGCAGGTGCAGTGCCAGGGGTCGCAAGGGATACGCCAGGGGTCGCAGCAGCGACGCCTGGGAACCCCTAAATTATGTCTATGCTTAGAAGGTGCCCCATGGATTTCCTGCACTTTCTAGTACCAGTGGGTTTCTGGTGTCCTTGCGGTGGGTTTTTTGCCGAGCCGCTACCTAACTCCCCCACACACATATATTCACTAAAGTGAATTGGGCGGCCTCTAGCGCCGTGTAGACATTGCTGCCCTTGTTTAGTCCTGCGCTGGCCACAGCTAGGACATCGACTCTAAGGTGGGGAGGATGAATGGATGGATGAATTGTCTCTTTCGAGTTGATGGAACGCCTCCCTCCTTGTGGCCTCCACTTGGGTTCCTATGTGTGTCGCTGTGAGAGTGGGTGAGATGTTGGGGTCCAGGGAGGCTGGCCAAGGGGTGCTCTGTGATGGTGCATAGTAAGAGTTTCGGTCTTTCATCATCACACTTCAGGCCCTCTCTCTGGGAGCCGCATTCTTTCAGGACGGATGCGGGCACAGGTGGGCTCCACGTGTGTGCCACTTCTGCTCTGTGCCTTCCCTATGGGCGGAATGACGTACGTGATGTTTGTGTGTGAAAACGTGTGCAACGCTCTTCCACAGGCCTGGATCTTGTTGTAAATGATTATTTTTGTTACATTTTGCCGCAACGAGGGATTCAATATTGAAGCGTGAAAAGGGTTGTGAAAAATCCGGCGGGTGAGGGGAGAGTTTGCACGTGTACAGCTGTCACGTTGGTGACTGATTTGCATATTCGAAGTGTTAATGCCGAGAAAGCGGAGAAGGGTCTTTAATTAATCACAGGAAGTGAGAACGGCTCCTTAGATGTGATTGGAGGATGGATGCAGGAAAGTGACAGCCCGCCCCCGTCAGTGCTTCATCGCCTCTGCCTCCCAGCTGTGGGCACCCCTCTGTGCCAGGCGTCACTCATTACTGGCTGATCTGACGTCATTGTGTGCGTGTGCACGTATGTTGGTCCGTGTGCGCGTGCCTTCGGGTGTGCACGCGGTAGGGCAAGGGTCTTCATTCTGAGGGGCTCCAAGTGATTGAGGGGGGTGGGGGGCGGGGGGCTGGCTCTGGTCTAAAGTATCATCATGCTGAGTGGGCCGTCACTGACAACTTTTGTCATTTATATCCTGTCTGGGAGTGTGTGTTAAAAGGGGGAGGGACTCCAAGCATTCTCCAGCCCCACCCCCGTTTCTTGTAATCACACTGTGGAAAGTTTTACATGTTAGCGAGACATGCCTGACCAGAATAGCATGTTTGGCAATCGCACATTTGATTGCATTTTTAAAATGGTAATAACACTTAAATGCAATGTTTACATAAGTTTACACAATTCTAAGCATTGCCAATTTAATAGAATAAGTGTGAAAACTTTTAAGGGTGTGCCGCAATGACTTTTTTCTCCAGGGGGAGGGGGGATGGGGGCGCTGCATTAGAAAGTTTGTAAACCGCTGCGTTAGGGTGACCAGATCTTGAAAATCAAAACCCAGGACAGTCTGCAAACATAACAGGTGTATTTGTAAAGCACACGGTTACCCGTAGGTGCCCTGGGGCTGAATAACAGATGTTTATTGTTACCCAACAGTACTCATTTTATCCACCTCCGATGGATGAAAGGCTGAGTGGACCCACCAGGATTCAAACCTGTGACCATGAGGTCGAACACAGGTCTCTGTAGCAGCTGCTTTAGTCCACTGAGCCACGAGGCACAGCTCAAATATCAAACATCAAAGTAGGACTACAATTCTGTATGGATGAAGCACCACAGAATAATTTAAGTGATTGTGCTGACAACATTAACAACAGACTAGACAAACAGGCAGTCGGGGAATTAAATACAACTTTTTTGCCCAGTATGATCCGTGTTAACAAGCTGCGTTCAGATGAGGCAGCTTATGAAAGACAGAAGTAAAGAAGAGTGATGTAACCCCGGGACGCCTGGCCATCGTCAGTGTGATGCCTGCATTTAACTCCACAGAAGGACCGCTCCGTTGGAGGCCACAAACCCACGAGACAGACTGTAGGGCATATTTACAAGGGCATTGCACCGCCCGGAGCGTTTCTTTTTGCGACGCTCCAGTGGCGCAGTGCTCTGCTCCATAATTAAAATGCAGCGCTAAGCCACTTTTACGTGTCGTTACTCCACATTGTAAATATGGTACCTTTTCACGCAGTTTCTGCATGAAAGGGACGTGCAATGGGTGTTGCTGAGGGCGTTCCACTGCACACCCATTGTTTTTTGACGCTGCCCCAGATTTACAAGGATGTTCCTCAATCTTGACCAGCAGTGCATCGGGACTAGAGCCTCGAGCCTAAAGGGAGGTTCTTGGTAATTTGTAGAAGGCTGGAGGGCTCCGGGGTTTCTTGGAGGACCTGCAGTTTTCCAGGAAGGCAGCGCGATGCAATTGTCAAGATCCTTCGCAGTGGCAGGGTTTAGTGCCGGTTTCTTCTGCGTGGGGACTCAGTTCTTGAACCGCAGCGGTCTTCTTCAATCACCTTCTTGTTGTCCGTCGCATCTGAAGTCAGGTTCTTGAGGGGCTGCATAGGTACTGAATTTAGGGGCAATTTTAGAGGCAAACAGGTAGTAGCCAAGGGGCTGCTTACTTGCAGCGTGTCTACACCCTCTTTATGTGCGTCCCACGTGGGGAGGGGTCATACCCTGACTTCTAATACCATCCTCAAGATGGCGGATATTAAAAAATAGGGTTTGCCTCGCCTGCCTCACCTGAGGATGGTACACGGTGAAGATAGACCCGCCTC
Source organism: Triturus cristatus (assembly GCF_964204655.1). Lineage (NCBI taxonomy): Eukaryota > Metazoa > Chordata > Amphibia > Caudata > Salamandridae > Triturus > Triturus cristatus. Next base: position 29,058,496 of record NC_140581.1, read on the forward strand.
CTACTTTACCTAATTTTCCCGCTTGTCCTTCTGCCAAGAGTAGGACAGTACTGGGGTGTGGGGGGTGGGGGGATTGGCGTCTGCTTCTAACAGCAGTGGCTGAGGCAGGGTTCAAAGACGCAATGTCCTTTGAAGCTCCTGGTTCTGCCAAGGCAGATCCTGCCGGGGGTAAGGTGTGACCCCCTCCGCCCAGAGAAGGCTTTGTCTCTGGATCCGGAGAGCTCGGGCTCTCTACCCAGGGGTCTAGAAACATGTCTGGTGATGGCAGGCTGGCTACAACTAGACAGGAACCACACCCGCACTCTGAAAGGGTCTCCTGTATGAATTTAATAATAAATCCGATACTGGCATCAGTAAGGATTTGTTCAGAGAAGGTGTTTAGTACCAAACATCTCAGAAATCAGTGAAGCCATCATGGAGCTATGAAACTTGTGTCGACAAGGATCCGGCCCATGCACTCTGTACGGCTGCCCTGCTCACGTACAACATATTAGAACAGAGGTGGCATTGTAGGGGCATATCTTCTCATGCTGGTATGCCCTCACATAGGATATAGTGCACCCTGCCTTAGGGCTCAAGGCCTGCCTTAGGGGTGGATTGCCTATATCTTATGCAGTGTAGGGGTGGCATGACGCACAGGGCTGTGTGCCATGTCGACTCTTCGGCTTGTCCTGCACCTGAACATGCAGCCTGTGACAGCAGCACCGCCGGGCCCCGGTGAGGGTCACTAGGGGACCGCCTTCTGTTTCCATTTCCCGTGTACACGGAGTACAGTTTACTGGGGCTTACAGGGAAAACAGAAGCTGTGCCAATCGTGGTTCAGTTTTAGGGGCAGGAGATCTGGCTCTGGGGAGCGGGTTAGCAGGGACTCAGTTAAAAATTAAATAAGAGGTTGGGCAAAAAGTGATGGCTAACCATGTCAATAGAGTCCCATTCCTACAATGAGGGAGGCCGGAGAGTGGGGAGAGGAAAAACAAGGGTGAGTGAGGGTGCAGGACGGGGGAGAGGAGTGATGAGGCTGAGGGAGGGGGCAGGAGAGTGTGGAGTGTAGACATGAGGGTGAGTGAGGGAGGTGGGAGAGTGGGGAGAGGAGAGATGAGGGTGAGTAATGGGGCAAGGGGAGAGAGGAGAGATGAGGGTGAGTGATGGGGCATGAGAGGGGAGAGGAGAGATTTGGGTGAGTGATGGGGCAGGAGAGTGGGGAGAGGAAACACAAGGGTGAGTGAGGGGGCAGGAGAATGGGGAGAGGAGACACAAGGGTGAGTGAGGGTGCAGGAGAGTGGGGAGAGGAGACACAAGGGTGAGTGAGGGGGCAGGAGAATGGGGAGAGGAGACACAAGGGTGAGTGAGGGTGCAGGAGAGTGGGGAGAGGAAACACAAGGGTGAGTGAGGGGGCAGGAGAATGGGGAGAGGAGATACAAGGGTGAGTGAGGGTGCAGGAGAATGGGGAGAGGAGGCACAAGGGTGAGTGAGGGTGAAGGATGGGGAGAGGAGACACAAGGGTGAGTGAGGGTGCAGGAGAGTGGGGAGAGGAGACACAAGGGTGAGTGTGGGAGCAGGAGGGGGGAGAGGAGAGATGGAGGTATGTGAGGGAGGGAGGAGAGTGTGGAGAGGGGACACAAGGGTGAGTGAGGGGACAGGAGAGTGGGGAGAGGAGACAAGGGTGAGTGTGGGAGCAGGAGGGGGAGAGGAGAGATGGAAGTATGTGAGGGAGGGAGGAAAGTGTGGAGAGGAGACACAAGGGTGAGTGAGGGGGCAGGAGAGTGGGAAGAGGAGAGATGAGAGGGAGTAAGGGAGGGAGGCAGGAGACTGGGGAGAGGAAATACAAGGGTAAATGAGGGGCAGGAGAGTGGGTAGAGGAGAGATGGGGGTGAGGGAGGGAGGCAGGAAGGTGGGGGAGGAGAGATGAGGGTGAGTGGGGGAGTAGATATGAGGGTGAGTGGGGGAGTAGACTTGAGGGTGAGTGGTGGAGTAGAGATGAGGGTGAGTGGGGGAGTAGAGATGAGGGTGAGTGACAGAGGAGAGATGAGGGTGAGTAGAGGGAAGGGTGAGTGGGGAGGCAAAAAGGTGGCGGAGGAGAGATGAGGCTGAGTATAGAGGAGGGTGAATGGGGAGGCAGAAAGGTGTGGGAGGCGAGATGAGGGTGAGTCAGGGAGGCAGGTAGATAGGGGAATAGAGATGAGGGGAAGTGGAGATGAGGGTGAGTGGCAGAGGAGAGATGAGGGTGAGTAGAGAGGAGATTGAGTGAGGGAGGGAGGAAGGTGGGGGAGTGGAGGGGAGTGTGAGTGGGGAGGAGAGATGATGGTGAGTGGGGGAGGCAGGAAGGTGGGGGAGTAGAGATGAGGGTGAGTAGAGATGAGGGTGAGTCAGGGAGGGAGGAAGGTGAGGGAGTAGAGAGAAGGGGAGAGATGAGGTTGAGTAGAGATGAGGGTGAGTGAGGAAGGCAGGAGGGTTGGGGAGTAGAGATGAGGGTGAGTGGCAGAGGAGAGATGAGGGTGAGTAGAGATGAGGGTGAGTGAGGGAGGCGGGAAGGTGGGGGAGTAGAGATGAGGGTGAGTGGCAGAGGAGAGATGAGGGTGAGTAGGGAAGAGTTTGAGTGAGGGAGGCATGAAGGTGGGGGAGTAGAGATGAGGGTGAGCTGCAGAGGAGAGATGAGGGGGAGTGAAGGAGGGAGGCAGGAGACTGGGGAGAGGAAATACAAGGGTAAATGAGGGGCAGGGGAGTTGGTAGAGGAGAGATGGGGGTGAGGGAGGGAGGCAGGAAGGTGGGGAGGAGAGATGAGGGTGAGTGGGGGAGTAGAGATGAGGGTGAGTGACATAGGAGAGATGAGGGGAGTAGAGAGAAGGGTGAGTGGGGAGGCAAAAAGGTGGGGGAGGAGAGATGAGGGTGAGTATAGAGGAGGGTGAATGGGGAGGCAGAAAGGTGTGGGAGGCGAAATGAGGGTGAGTCAGAGTGGCAGGTAGATGGGGGAATAGAGACGAGGGGAAGTGGAGATGAGGGTGAGTGGCAGAGGAGAGATGAGGGTGAGTAGAGATGAGGATGAGTGAGGGAGGGAGGAAGGCGGGGGAGTGGAGGGGGGTGTGAGTGGGGAGGAAAGATGATGGTGAGTGGGGGAGGCAGGAAGGTGGGAGAGTAGAGATGAGGGTGAGTAGAGATGAGGGTGAGTCAGGGAGGCAGGAAGGTGAGGGAGTAGAGAGAAGGGGGAGAGATGAGGTTGAGTAGATATGAGGGTGAGTGGGGAAGGCAGGAGGGTGGGGAGTAGAGATGAGGGTGAGTGGCAGAGGAGAGATGAGGGTGAGTAGAGATGAGGGTGAGTGAGGGGGGCAGGAAGGTGGGGGAGTAGAGATGAGGGTGAGTGGCAGAGGAGAGATGAGGGTGAGTAGGGAAGAGTGTTAGTGAGGGAGGCATGGAGGTGGGGGAGTAGAGATGAGGGTGAGCTGCAGAGGAGAGATGAGGGTGAGTAGGGAAGAGTGTGAGTGAGGGAGGCAGGGAGGTGGGGGAGTAGAGATGAGGGTGAGCTGCAGAGGAGAGATGAGGGTGAGTGGTGGAGACAGGGAAGTGGGGGGAGGAGAGATGAGGGTGAGCTGCAGAGGAGAGATGAGGGTGAGTGGTGGAGGCAGGGAAGTGGGGGGAGGAGAGATGAGGGTGAGTGGGGACAGATGAGAGTCATCTGAAGCCAGTGTCTTCGGCATGCCTCTGGCATCAGCCCTTGCTCCTGGGAGCTGCAGATCTGGTTGTAACACGTCCCAGCCCCAAGAATATAAACGTTTATGGCGATGGGGCTGAGAAAGCCGCCATCAAAGGGAAGGGAGGCATGCTTGCATTGTCTCCTCCTCCAAACCTTCAGAAGGGCAGGACGTTCCTGGGCGGGCTCCAGAGGCACAGATCATTAGAGCCCCTGCCAGAGGAAGCCACGAGCTATCTCCTCTCTCCCCACAGGCCTCCAACACCCCTCCCATTCCACGCTCCATCACTCCAGGGCCGCTGTGTCAAACACACGTCAACAGTGTTTGCTTTCTCCCCAAGAACTAGGACTCTAAGCCCCCTTTTGTCAAACACTCCTGACCCCGGTATCATTCATCAGCCCCAGCCGCCCATCATCTTCCTCCTCCTGAACACAGTGGTCTAAGTCACAGGAAAGTTGCAAATTAGCCCCCATAAAAGGGTGCAGCTGTGTGATTTGTGGCCTGTGACAGCCCCAGGGCTCCAGGCCTGCTTCTACAGAACGTGTCTGAGGAGGACGAGGCGTTGCTGCTTCCATGACTGTATCATGGAACACAACATGTGTGTTTGTAAAGCGCACATATCACCCAAGAGTTTCTAGGCGCTGAATAACAGATGTTTATTGTTACCCAACTCAATGGTACTCATTTTATCGACCTCAGAAGGATGAAAGGCTGAGTGGACACGCCGGGTTTTGAACCTGTGACTATGAGGCCGAACACAGGCCCCTGCAGTGCATGGGGTAGTCCACTAAGCCAGGGATCTATGACTGCCCCGGGCTCCAGGGGCACTTCTACAAATGTTTCTGAGGGCCTGAGGGTGTCGAGGCTTCCTTGCTTCCATACCTGTATGATGCTGTGTGACGAGGCATGAAAACACCACCACATTCCAGCAATGGCTCCTTTTTTCTTCTTTTTCATGTCTGATGGTGTTGCCTTCCTCAGCTCTCCCTGGAAAGGGGTCTATTAGTCCTCCTGTTATACGAACATTTCTCCCTTTTCCATGGAGAGAAGAGGCCAGAGAGGGGGTTAGTAAACGCCCACGTGTGGACGCTTGTGGAATTGCACAAAATTACAGGGCATTTGTAAGAGTATTTCTTTTCAGTGTGGTCTCAATTAGATTTTTTTAGTTTTTTTGGGCCTGGATTGCAGATGTTTGGCTGATAAACACCTCGTAGTGCATTTTTTATCCCCCGTATGAGAGACGTCAAACATGGTCTCAGACTACGCTGGCAGCTTGGGGTTGTTGCAGGACAAGCTGCACCCCGTGTGTGTCAGAATGAACCTTTAGCACATATTTAAAGGCCACTTCCAAGATTGGGTGAGTCACATTTAAAGGTGCGCTGGAACCCATGCGGTGTGGGTGCATAATGTATAGAACCAAGACAGCTACTAAGGGCCTCGTACAAGGCCACTGCGCTGCCGGTGCGTCACTTTTCTGTACACGAGGCCCTATGTATCTGGCAGGCCCAGGCAGCACTGGAACTCAAACATTCACACCAAGAGAGACTTTCCATTTGCAAAGTCCTGATTCAAATATAATATCCTTATTTGGCTAACCTGACATAGTATTGACGTTGAAAATTCATAATCACAGCATTTTGCTTGAAAATCTGCTCTCCTTGGGGTCACAGAATGTCTTCGGCAACAGCACGACTCTGGGGGTACGGCTGCTCTCATCCTGCTTGACTTGAGTGCGGCGTTTGATACAGTCTGGCATCCCATTCTGGCAGATGGGCTTGAGTCTGTGGGCATTAATGGCTCGGCCTTGAGGTGGGCGGCCTCCCCTTTAAAAGGTCGCCCCTTCCAGGTCTCCTCGGCCAACATAAGATCTGAGACACAGCGCTGACCTCTGGTGTTCCTCAGGGATCCATTTTGAGCCCACTGCTCTTAGACATGTACGTTCATCCTTTGGCAAACGTAATATAAAAGTCGGGACTCCCCCTCTTCTCTTACGCTGATGATACTCAGATCGTCGCCTCACTAGCAGCTGCTCGGCATCAAGATCCCTCCTTGCTCCATCTCGATCTGAGGGGTGCTTCCCTCTGGAGGAAGAAACATGCACTGAGGCTTATTGGGGATAAAACTGAGGTCCTGGCTCTGGGAAACAACCTCAAACTTTGGTGAGTCTGTCATTGGCCGGATTCTCTGAAGCCGCCACCAACTCCGACAGCTAAGGTCAAGAATCTCAGCTTTATTATTGACCACGATCCCTCCCTGAAACCTCAGGTGTCTAAGGTCTCAGCACCGGTTTCTCTGTTCCCAAGTGGCTCAAGAAGATCCTCTGGATAATCCCTCCGGCCGCCCAGAGAACAGCGATGCAAGCTCTGGTGGTATCTGGATTGGATTACGGCAATGTACTGTACGTGGGCGCAGACAAATCCTCGACCCGTCTTCTGCAGACCATTCAGAATGCGGCTACTCGCCTTCTTCTCCGGCTGCCTCGACATGCTTCTGCCTCTCTGCTGCTTCACAAACTGCACTGGCTTAGGGCTGATCAGCGTATCGGATTCAAGGCTTTGTGCTATATGTTCCCGGCCAGACATGGTTTGGCCCCCTTATTCATTCAAGGTCTAGTGAAACCCTATGTGCCTACCCAACAGTTGAGATCATCCGACCTCTCGCTATTCCCAGCTCCCGTGTGTTGTCTTGCTCGCATGAAGGGTCGCTCGTTTTCCTACCTGGGCCCGAAACTCTGGGTTTCTCTTCCGGTTTCTCTTAAGAACAGTCACTCTCTGTTTACCTTTCGTAAGAATCTGAAGACATAGCTTTCTTAGCTGCCACGTCAGATTCTGTTTACATGGGGTTTTTAGCTGCGCGTCACGGCTTTCATCTGCTGCCTCTGTCCTGCGCCGGGAGACCTGTTTTGGGGAGAATGGCGCTATATAAGTCCTGCAGATAATAATAGTAATACAATCTAATTCTTTTGCTAACTCAGGTTTTTAGTCTAAATGTCATAAAGGCGATTTTTAGAAACTTTTTATGTCTCCCTAAGTGTGTTAGACATTAAACTGGTCCTGCCAGGTTCCCATCTCCAAGATACAAGGGTGATATAATTACAGGGCCCACACACGCAGGAAACACCCGCCTGTACTTACCCGACAAAATGCCCTGGAAGGAAAGACAAGATGAGACAAACCGACACTCACAGCGAGCAAGAAGGAACTTCGGGCGAGTCCATTTCTGAGTCATAGAGGGGGTGACAGAGGGGAAAGACCCATTAAAGTAGGTTTTCCATTCATAGAGAGAGAGGAAGGTATATCATTGAAACAGACAACCAAGTGGGCCAACTTGGGGCGCTCCAGGTACCGAACCAGCATTCCGCCATCTTAGAAAGTATCTAGAACAGGGTTTTCTCTGGAAGATTTAGCCATATATCAGGAAGGATTCTGCAGACTTGGGAAGTGCTCAGTGTGTGAGGAAAGGTTCAGGGCCCACCACCAATCGCTACTGGGCTTGGAGAAGGCAAGAAGAAAAGCCTTTTTTGTTGTCTGCCACAGGAGGACAGAGACCCTAGATCCTGTTGCTTCAATAAATCAATCACAGGTGGGGATTTTCAAGCATCAGGCAAGCTGCCTCCTGAAGCCCTCAGGGAGGTGCAACACAAGAAGGGCGTCTTTGGAGGGCACACCGCAGACTAGCGGCGGCCGGAGTCTGGTGGTCCTTGGCTGAAGAGAGCAGTCCAGCCTGTGGCCGCTGCCTGTGCCCGGTGCCCTGGAAGATGCTCCTGGCCCTATTGGAGCTTCAGGAGGAACCACGAGGAAGATATTCCCCAGCCTGTGAAGCATTCGCGGCCGGCATGGCTCGCGGGAGGGGGTCGCGCGGGAAGGGGGGGTTAATTTAATTTAAAAAAATATTAAACACCATCTCCTCCTGTCCCACGTCACGTCTCCTCTCTTCTCTCCATACAGCAAGCAGGCAGCCTCCCTCCCGTCCCCTAAGCCAATCACAACACTGCAATGACAGCATTGTGATTGGTGCGGACAGCGCCCAGCTGGGCGCCTGTAGGAAGGCCATTTTCTCTATATAGAGAAAATGCAGCGTGCGTATGACAGACCAAACAGTCAGCGCACTCAGAGTGGGCAAGCCTCTCCTCCCCTGGACTCCTGCAGGACCGCCCACCCGCCCGCCCGCCCCCAGCCAGGCATACCCTTCTGCTTTCTCACAGTGCAAGAAGCAGAAACATAAAATGGTATTTAAAATATCATTTTATGTTTCTGCTTCTCGCACTGCGCGAAAGCAGTGGGGCGGCGCTCCTCCGCCCCAATGGCGGAGCCGCCCCTGGGAAGCATGAAGTGTTGGATCTGGATCTGAAGAAGAGAAATGGGGGGGGGGGGTGTCTCTCCCCCTTGAGCCGGTGGATGGAGACTCCAGAAGAGTTCCCGAAAGATTTGGGGCATCAGGCGCATCAGTGCCATGTCTGCTTCTGTCAGCCTTCGGAAACTTAGACATTTGCTGCTGCAAGTGAATCACTCTGTGTCTTCGGATAGAAACCATTTTTGGGAAAAAATGTATATATTTTAAGATAAGTCTCTTCAAACCTCTAGTGTTTTTCAGTGCTGAAAGAAATGCACTGCGAAATGCCGCCTCCTATTTTGGCAAAGTACAGCCACATAGGATAACGTTCACTTCTGAGATCAGAATTCCCTTTTATGGACACTTGTTACTTTTTATTCCATATTATTTCCTTGGTTTGGTAATCTCAGCTGTTTGATTTATATTTTTTAAGAATCCTTGGGGATTTACACAGGAGGTATGTCACATTCTGTCCTATGTGGTAATTCGAATAAGACAATGACATAACCTAGTTAAATTCTCGTCGCGATATGATTTCACATGATTTAAGTCTAAGAGGCAGATTAAGAGCTCTACAATTTAAGTTCAGCGGCTGGCAGCATCTCTCTGGGAATGACCGTCTAAGCAAGATGTATCGCAGTCGCCAGAACTGCGCAAAGTCTGAGGCTGCACCCGCCTGCAAAGGCATGTCTGGGGGCGTCCTTGGGACCCCATTTCCCCCGTCCAGAGGGCTGCCATCAGGGGGCGCACTTACAATGTGCCACCTTTTAGATGGCGCACTGTCAGGGCGCCTCCTGAGGCCGTCTTTGCCTCTGCGCCCGCATCTGTAATACAGCGTGGGCGCAGGGGCAAAGGGCTTTTCCTAATTTGCATGGGGACACGCCCCTATGCAAATGAGGGAACGCCCCCTGCAGATAGCGCTGGCGCTTTATGTGTGCCAGAGCTATCTGTATTATAGAAGGGACCACACAAGCGTCTACAGACCCTTCTGTAATACAAAAGTGCCCCAGAGACGTGCAAAGCGGGCCCAAACACCCATTGCACCCATGGGGCACTTTATGTAATAAGGCCTCTGAATCATAAATACTGTGCATATTATGCAAATACTGAGATAGTACTGGTGATCCTGGGCAAGGCAAGACTCAAAACGACAGACATCATAACATCAGGGCATGTAGTGCCAGTTTGGAATGAGGAAAAACATCTTACAGCACGATAAATCATACATACTTTGCAGATAATTCAGACTTGTTTACAGGGCCGGCTTTAGGGCGGTGCGACCGGTGCCACCGCACCGGGTGCTGGCTTCCTGGGGGCGCTGTGTTTGAAAGTTTATTATGCTTTTGAAGCACCTGCTGCAGCGTTTCTTTCCCCCGCAATAACAGGCCTCACATAAATGTCTAGATAACTTGCGTGATAAATTATCTTCCTGGAGAGAGAGCAGCATTTTGTATAGTTGAGGTTTTGACTTATGTGAAGTTAGTGCAGAGGTTTAACATGCCTGCTGCAAAGAACGTGTACCAAGTAGATTACAGAGTGCGTATGATGTAAACAGATCAGCAGGTTACTGCTTTCAAAGAGACATCCTTTTGTTACTTGCAATTTGTAACTTAAAGTCCTAATATAGAATAGTGAGCTATTAACTTTCATCCTAGAACTGCATACACACTGCAAAGTATACATTAATAGAATATTGGTTAATGTTGCAAAAAGGGTTAGTTTGGCTAGAAATCGATTCTTATTTGTAAAGAAAACTCCCAACTATGCTGTTTCTTTTTCGACTCTGAGTTTGTGCTTCTCCACACCAAGCACTCCTAAACTATACTTCCTACCAGTATGGGTGACATGTGGCTCCTACACTTTCAGTCCTTTGGCTTATGTAACATTTCCTATACACTGATTTACACTCGTATGAGTGATTGTCTCTGTGTAAAGTGTGTGATGCAAAGTGCTCGGACACTCTACACTGGTATGAGTGGCGCTATATAACTAATTCAATGCATCTGAGAGGGTGTGGTTATGGGGACTTGGTCACTGTTAAAGGGTGCTAGTGAGAGAATCCGTGGTGGAGGTGGTCATTGGGGGGGCGCCAACAAGCATTGTCGCACAGGGCGCCGCCAGCACTAAAGCCGGCCCTGCAGGCAGTCACATGAAATTCATTTATGACCACAGAGCACAGGGCCAGCGCCTCTGCGCTCCTACTAGCAGGATTACGGTAGATTTGTGAGCCTCATTGAAAACAAGTGTCTCTATAACCCCGGCATGGACCGCAGGAGCACCTGCGCGCCTCCTCGTCATGATACGGTAATTCAGGCTGATTCTTAGTGACAACCGGGGGCCTCCATTGAGGCTTCACCCCATAATGCCCCGAAGCAAAAGATGCCTTCAAAGTGCACCCCAATGGGGGAAACACACACTGCAAGATTCAGCGGGGAGACCTCGCTGGGTCCCCTGTGAACGGAGTAGTCCATCGCATGTGCCCACGAAGCCAGGCATGGTGCCCCTGCCCAAACATGTGCAGCCTTACCTTCAAAACCCCCTGCCCATGAAAGAGTGAGGGTCGGCGGAGCCTCCTCATGTGACCCCACAGTACCTGGAGGGTGGAGGCGGTCTGTGCAACCCCTCTGAGTCGGTCTGCACATGTCGGGGGCCTCAGGAGCAGGGCCAGCGGTGTTCCAACTAGTAGGCGTTCAATGTACATGTACATGTCATTGGTGTGTAGACAGATATGTGATCCGTACACATGTACAATGGCCACAGCTCTCAGTCATGTCTACAGAGGCATGTGATCCTTACACACGCACAATGACCACGGCTGTCAGTGGTGTGTAGACAGACATGTGATCCTTACACACGTACTATGGCCACGGCTCTCAGCGATGTGTAGAGAGACATTTGATTGTTGTACACGTACAGGGGCCACGGCTCTCAGTGGTATGTAGACAGACATGAGATCCTTGTATACCTACAATTACCATGGCTCTCAGTCATGTTTTACAGAGGCATGTGATACTTACTCACATACAATGGCCACGGCTCTCAGTCATGTCTACAGAGACATGTGATCCTTACACACGTACAATGGCCATGGCCCTCAGTCGTAGTAGACAGACATGTGATTCTTACACACGTACAATGACCATGGCTCTCAGTCATGTGTACAGAGGCATGTGATCCTTACACACGCACAATGACCACGGCTGTCAGTGGTGTGTAGACAGACATGTGATCCTTACACACGTACTATGGCCACGGCTCTCAGCGATGTGTAGAGAGACATTTGATTGTTGTACACGTACAGGGGCCACGGCTCTCAGTGGTATGTAGACAGACATGAGATCCTTGTATACCTACAATTACCATGGCTCTCAGTCATGTTTTACAGAGGCATGTGATACTTACTCACATACAATGGCCACGGCTCTCAGTCATGTCTACAGAGACATGTGATCCTTACACACGTACAATGGCCACGGCCCTGAGTCGTGGTAGACAGACATGTGATCCTTACACACATACAATGACCATGGCTCTCAGTCATGTGTACAGAGGCATGTGATCCTTACACACGTACAATGGCCACGGCTCACAGTCATGTCTACAGAGGCATGCGATCCTTACACATGCACAGTGGCCATGGCTTTCAGTCGTGGTTGACAGACATGTGATCCTTGAACACATTCAATGGCCACGGCTCTGTGTGGTGTGCACAGAGACAAGTGATGCTTGTACACATACAATGGTCATGGCTCTGTGTGGTGTGCACAGAGACAAGTGATGCTTGTACACATACAATGGTCATGGCTCTGTGTGGTGTGCAGAGAAACATGCGATGCTTGTGCACTTATAATGTTCATGACTCTCAGTGGTGTGTACAGAGACACGTGATGCTTTCACATGTATAATGGCCACTGCTCTTAGGGGCGTGTAGAGAGACGCCACGCTTGCACACATACAATGGTTACGCCTCTCTGTGATGTTTTGAGGGACAGGCAATCTTTATACAATGTGCGTGGTTCTATACGGTATTTAGAGGGACAATAATTCCTGTACACATGCAATGTTCACAGCTCTCACTAATTTGAGAGCTGTGAACATGCAATCCTCACAAAGGATTGAAGTTTATGACTGTACATGGGGTGTAGATACCCCAGCTATCCTTACAGATGCTCAAGTTCCCCCAAACAACTCACACTATGTAAAGGGATTGGCAGTTCTTGTGCATAAGTACTGTTTGAACCTCTCAGTGTGTAGGGTAATATTCATTTTCTAAGTGTCTCACTTTTAAACACCATGCACCCTACCCTGTGGGTTACACGCCTTACATAGAGGTGACTTACTAACATGTAAAAGGGATGTTTTTACTTGTCAAAAAGGGGTTATTTTAACAGGTTGCACTGCAGGTTACACTGCAGCTGTCAGGTTACGCAGGGTAGGCCTGACTCTATGTTTGCACTGCCACTGTCATAGATGGTACAACAGGCGGCGCAGTCCACAAGAGGCATTTTAACTTCCAGGCCCTCGGTACATGTTCTGCACCATGAGCTAGGGCCGTATTAGGTGAAGAGCACAGAGTTCTGAGTGCTCGAAGGGCATTTAGAGCACCCTGAGGCCCACGGTAACCAGGGACGTGTGTCTTAACTGCAACAACGGTTCTCATTGGTGTCATTCAAGCAAAGAATAAATAATGCGAGGTGGAGTGTCCTCATGCAATCAACGCAAAGGAAATATAAACGATACGGGGTTAATTCACCTACACACAATCAATGTTTGAAAAGCCCACCACCACGAATTTGAGTTTATATAGCAAATGCATTTGCAACAGACAGATTATATTGAGTACCGCACAAAATTGCCAAAGAATTACAAAAAAACGTAAAAACCATTGCGATGTGACCGACATGCAAATCCCCTAAAACCAGAATCTAAAAGCGAACGATATCACTGAGGGCCTGACTTAGATCTCGGCGGACGGGTTACTCCGTCACAACTGTGACGGATATCCCGTCCGCCGAAATACACGTCCCGTAGGATATAATGGGATTTATATTTCGGCGGACGGGATATTCTTCACGATTGTGATGGAGTGACACGTCTGCCGAGATCTGAATCAGATCCTTGGCCTTATGCATGGGCTGATCAATCAGTAACAAACGATCCACAACAAATTGACTTCAAGGAGCCCAGTGATGAAAGGTCCTTAGTTGATTCATTTATTACGTCTTGCTGTCGACGACGTTTCATAGTTTTGATATGCGGACTGCCACCTTTGAGAGGACATTATAAATGTGTACGTTCTATTTCTTGTCGTTCTACCAAGAATATGAAATTCTTCTCACAAGAATAGATTAATTTAGAACTCAAGAATTTTTCGAATTGTAATACCACAAATGTTGTCCACTCCGTATGGCGCCCTTGCTCTCGCATTTACATTGGACAGATGACCTGACAGGTGAGGTTCCGTATTGGCCAACACCATAGCAGTGTTGGCTGTGGCGTAACTACGCCTCCATTGCCATCACACCAAGGGAGAAACAGCGTACCGCTGGTGACATCAGACGGCAAGTACTGGATGTACCTCAAAAGGGCCAAGCCCACTGGTGACTTGGACTCGCTGTGCCCATCAATCGAATTTATCTTACATGGTTTGGCCCTTTTGAGTCACATTGTTCCTGTATGTTGGATAGCACACGTTTCGGTGTAGTACGCACTGAGTTTTTTTGTTCCTCAACGGGAGTGCACAGCCTTCGCATTATAATTACTGGATGTAGCCAGAATACCAGGAGGAGGAGGAGGAGGAGGAGTCGTGGCAGCAACTTCGCAAAGACTTGAATGCACAAGGGATGACCCTCTGTGATTCTATCTCTAAAGGACTTGTTTTTTTAATGTTTTTTGTTCTTCTTTGGTAACTTTGTGTCACACTCAATCTAATGTGCCTAATACAAATGCATTTGGCATGTAAACTCTAATTTGCGTTGCTGGTCTCTTCAAGCATTGATGGTGTGTAGGTTAATTAACCATATAGTGTTTATATTATTTTAGCATTGATTGCATGAGTTCTAAAGGCAGCAAAAATATAGGGTCCAGAAAAAGGCAAAAAATCTGGGGTCACCATGTAGAAAAGTCAGATTTCCCACAGGTAGTCTCTGCCTGAAGTAGCAAAGTGGGCAAGAACCCAATGAGCTGAGGGCAGCACAGGTAATTAGCTGGGATTCATTCAAGCATTGGACCCGTCGCTTTAAAGTATTTTCTTAATTACCTGTCAGCCACTGGGAATCCACCACAAGGAAGGATTGAGGCCATCAGCTCAGACTGGCTCCTTAAATGTCAGACAATGTCTTGGCTCTTAAAGGTCACGTTTGCGGTTATGAAACAAACATCTGTGTTCAGTATTGATTTTCAGTTTTCTTAATTAGTTATTTGCCACAGGAATTAATTTTATCTCTCTCCTGCCTTGAGTTAGTGAAAACTGTTTATAGCAAGCTGTGCATTTCACAATCCCACAGCGTGGCTGCACCTCTCACTGGCAGCAGAGCTGTTAAGGACACTTGAGCTCGCATCACCCTTCGGAAATGGAAGTATACACACTCAGGGCCCGAGTCACCAATGTAAACTTAGACCAAAAGTCCACGGTTACGACGTGAGGTATTCACAAAGGTAAGTCACGAGTAGCATCTTTACGTCTGCACTCGGGCAGAGTTGCCGCACTCAGGGTGGACTCTCTGGGGGATCAGATTCAGGGCCGGACTGGCCCTAGCGGGCACCAGGCGCTTCCCCGGTGGGTCACCAGGTTTGGGGCCGGTTTTGGGCCCCTGGGGTGCAGATTTTGTTACCGGGGGGCCGGCAATATCGTCCCCCTGTAACAAAGTCGGCCATGGCAAACAGCTCGGCCGCCCACTCCTCCCCCACCAGGGGGACCGGCGGAGCAGTTTTTGGTTCCCAGTCTTGAGTGCAGACGTAAAGATACTGCTCATAACTTACCTTTGTGAATACCGTAAGTCGTAAACGTGGACTTTTGGTCTAAGTTCACCTTTGTGAACCAGTCCCACAATGTGAGCTGTGGCACTTACATTGAAAAGGAAGTTTCCATGTGTTCGGTTGAGACACGAGCAGCAGATGTTCAGCACTTTTTAACTGTTCAACTTCTGACCACCAGAGACTCCGAATACAAGTAGAGTTCAAAGAGGCAGAACAGAAGGTTTCCTGCGAGGCGGGTGAAAGAACCGAACTCACTGCGGCCAATTCATAATTGTGAAGGACATGCAGACACTTTGATCAGTTCTGGAATGGCCTCTCTCCCTGCAGTGGGACCGGTGGCTCACAAGGCCTCTCGAAAGCACCACAGCCCCCCTGGAAGAAGGAGCCACTGGCTCGCCTCCCATTGGCTGCCTTGAGCCAGGGCACGGCGGCCCACCCTAAACTTCCTGTGCAGCGCCTCCTGCCACACCCGTCAGGTGTTGGCGTGTTTGGGACTTCGTGGCCAGGTTTAGACGTCGAATTAGCGCCCCTTCCAAGACCAATAGGAGCCGCCAGGTTCCGCTGTATGAGGCCAGGAAACCTTTCCATTGAGTTCGGGCACTTTGAGTGCATTCTCCGTTCTAAGTGCTCGAGTACAAATACCAGAGAGCAATGGGAACCGGAGCAGCAGTCAATCTGCTCTCGCCAGATGTGGAACAATTCAGGCTCAACCCGTAGCGTGACCTCAAAAACTGTAGGCAGACTACTAACGTTTGACGCAGCGCACCGCAGCGCAGCGCAGTGCAGCGCAGCAAGATACCACGAGGAGAAATAAAGGTATTTGTCCTTGTTACTCCTCCCCTGGGAAGGCGTAGCATTTTGACGCATTCACAGGTCTACTATTGTAAGTAAATCTGGGAATGCGGCAAATACCATAGGTGGATACACGGGAACACACCCCCCCCCCCGCCCCCCTATGGAACGCCTTCGCAGGACATAGTACTGCAGGGCAGCAACTTGTGGTGCGTTGCGTTACTCCAGAATTCCTAGGCTGCGCAGAGCCATGCAAGGTGGCTCTGCGGGGAATAGTAAATCTCACTTAAGTGCTTGTAGTGCCCTTGTGTCCCCTTGCGTGACACAAGGGCAACACAATGGGTGTGACACGAGGCAACACATGCCCTTAGGAACTCTGGGCCTATATGCATTGGTGTTTCGGGAAGCGCTGCACAATCGAGATGGACTTAGTGTAGCGCTGGAAAGGGACCGAACTGGCATGGCGGCTGGCATGGCGGCTGGCATGACTCGTTGTGAGCGGTGCCAGCAACAAACCTTTATGAGTCTCATACAAAAATAGTTGGCACTTCTTTTTTTATTACAAATGAGGCGCTAGGAGCAGACAGCAGCCGCGAGCATTATTTTAAAAGCTCTCACATTGTTGCATGGACGGACAGGCAATCCGTGCGCTCCTTTGAAAACCATGGCGTAAGCACTGATGCTAAGCCTGGGGCCACCATCAGAGCCAGGGCCCCAAAGTATGTCCCTGCAGCCCCTGCGGCGCAGGGTGGCACCCAGCCCTCCAGGGACCCCTCACCCTTCAAGGGAACCCCATTCACCAGGAGATGAATGAATATATGAGCCCCCATCACATTATGCAGGGGGGGCAGAAGTGTGGCTCACTGGTTAGAGTAGGCAGACCTGGAAGCAGAGGTCAGCCCGGGACCAGGGTTCAATTCCCAGCTCGGCTGGGTCTTGAGTCCATAAATTGTCCATGGACTCGATAATTCTCGCTCCAGTGCATACTCAATTCACGGGTTCACACTCTGCGACTCTGGGCAATAGCTTGCTTAATCTCCACAATGGCCCCTCGCGGCGGGATGCCTGGCTTTCACCTTGTGGATGCCCTGCTGCGTTATCTCACAGGGGAATACCAGGACGGGTTCCCTAAGCAAGCGCTTAGAGACCGATTTGCGCTATATAAATATCTACACATTTACATTTACTGATCACACCTACTTATGTTGTATGGAAATCCTCCCAGACTCTTCATATTATTACACTTAAAATATTGACCACATCAGACAGGATTGCATTTTTGGCACCCATGGGCGTTGTTCCCAGCAGTGAGCTCCTCAGTGCATCATGCAAAAAGAACAGTTGATGGACAGAATGCAGAACAGTGTCATATATTCACCCCAGTACAGAGATCTGGGCCTAAATCCATTGTTTTTTTGCTCACCATGCCGTTCCAGTTTGAACCCAGCCATATGCAAATCCGTCTGGCACCTGCACCCAGTGGGAACAGTCCAGCCCCAACTGCCAGGCGAAGTCCTCCCTGGACTGGAAACAAGCATCCTAGGACCGGTTTCAGGGCATCACCGCTCATCAGTCTGGATAGCTTGACTCCAGTGGCACTGAGACCACGGTACCCACATCTGGACATACCCGTCCCACTCGGGCTGACAAATACAAAAAGAACAAACGATTGACAGAATACTGCACAATGTCAAACATTCACCCCAGTAAAGATATCTGGGACTAAATCCATAATTTGTTTGCTGTAGCACTTTTCGCCCTAAGTGGGATGGGTATGCCCAGACGTGGGTCCCTTGCTCACTGTGCCACTGGATTCAAGCTAGCCTGGCTATTGAGGGGTAAAACCCTGAAACTGATCAAAGGATGCTTGATTGCAGTCCAGGGAGGACCTGGCCTGGCAGTTCGGGCTGGACTGTTCCCATTGGGCACAGGGTCAAGACTGATTTGCATATAGCTGGGTCTGAACTGGGGTGACATGGTGAGCAAAAGAACGATGGATTTAACCCAGATCTCTAGACTGGGGGTGAATGTATGATTTATTCAGCATTCCATCCGTCATTTGTTTGCATAGCACCTCAGTGCATCAGGCAAGCTTGTCAGCATTTATGCAAAAATAACTGCTTGCCGAATGTGGAATGCCTCTACATGGGTAATGCACAACAGCCGCAGATGCAGCCCCCTGGCACTGAGGTAATACTGTTAGTACTAAGTCTCTCCAAAGGCCACTTGTCCACTAATATCAACTTTAAACATAATTTAAGACATTCCATGTTTCTCAAAACATCAGCTTATGAGTTCTGGAAATACCCACATTTTCGTCTTGAACACACCCACTCCATTTTGTTTATTAATTGAACTAAACCAAAGCTTCTACTTTGGTAGGTTGGACTGCACGCTGGCGAGCTACTCATGGGTAGCTGAAGACAAGCCTGAAATAAAGAGTGACATTCAGTCTTCATGCGCATGCAGAGTGAAAGGACCGTGCACAAATGTATAAAGAAGCAGTTAGTCCTCTTATAAATGTAGGTTTACAGCTCTTACACTGATCTATAAAGGGGCAGGTGTTCGTGTGCACATGTAAAGTTTACAACTCATACATTGATGTATAAAGAGGCAGGTGTTCTCGTGCACATGTAAAGTTTACAGCTCTTACACTGATCTGTAAAGGGGCAGGTGTTCTCGTGCATGTGTAAAGTTTACAGCTCATACGTTGATGTATAAAGAGGCAGGTGTTCTTGTGCACATGTAAAGTTTACAGCTCTTACTCTGATCTGTAAAGGGGCAGGTGTTCTCGTGCACCTATACACTTTACAGCTCTTACACTAAAGTAAAGAACAGGTATTCGTCTTACACATTTAAAGTTTAGGACTCTCACTGTGATCCACTGAATACAGACTATCATTACACACTGAAACTTAAAACGCCCTGTGGTATAAAGTGGGGCGAGCAGTCATCGTAAATGAAGCTGAAGGTTCTTTCAGTGGCATATAAAGTGTCAGCCAACAATGGTGCAAAATTTAAGTTAAAACCTCTCACAATGTTGTTTAGAGAGACACACATTGTGGTGCACACATAAAGGTATATGCAATATTTAGTGCACACGAAGGGTATAGATCTCAAATTGGTGTGCGAGGCATATGGTGGTAGGCAGGTAGGGACTGGATTGCGCCAAACCCAGCCTTATTATGCAAGTCTTGGCGGGGGAGGGGGGCGGTGGGGGTCGCAGCAGCAGATTGAGACTCTGGCATTGGGGTGCGACTAGAGTGAGTAAGGTTTCACAAGACTTCCCCCAGGAGATGAGGCCCTCTCTCATTGGTGTTGGGGCTTTGGGGAAAAGGGGAGGGCAGAGGGACTAGGGGGATGGGCTTTCATTGATTCGGAAAGACCCATCTTCACTGCAACTAGTTCCACGTCACAAGGTACATTTCATAAATGACGCCTTTTGTCTAATGTTAGGGCCTAGCATCAGCCTAAACAGCTGTGATATTTCAGGGGGTTCATAAGGGGTCTCCGTGTTGTGTCCTCTCTCTCGCCTGGGTTTTGAAAGTTCTTGAGCCCAAAGTAAGGGATGTAAAGAGGGGCATCCAGCATCTGCCATCCTCCCAAAAATACCTTCCAGCACACAAAGCCTCCACACCCTTGTTGGACTTGGTCCTTTTTGCAGGGTCATCCCTGAACTTTTTGCCTTCCTCCTGTATTTTTTCTGACCTGTTGTTGGCTGTTTTATGACTCTGGGCACTTCACCACTGCTGATCAGTGCTAAAGTGCATATGCTCTCCCTATTGTAAATTGATGTATGGATTAGTGACTCCGTGATTGGCTTATTTGGTTTACTTGTCAGACCCTAGTACAGTGCACTGCCTGTGCCCAGGGCTTGTGAATCAAATGCTGCTGGTGGGCTTGCAGCACTGATTGTGCCACCCACCGGAGCAGCTTGTAAACTGTGTCTCAGGCCTGCCATTGCAGAGCCTGTGTGCAGTCTGGTACAGTCTGGTACTGCAATGTTGACTGGGCAAGTGCACCCACTTGCCAGTCCCTAAACCTTCCCTTTTATACATATTAGTCACCCATAGGTAGGCCCAAGGGAAGGGTGCATTGTAAGTAAAAGGTAGGACATGCCCTGATGTGTGTGGCATGTCCTGATAGTGAATTACAGCCCTTTTCGTTTTTCACTATTGCAAGGCTACCTGTTCCCCATAGGCCAAAATGGGCAGTTTGATTATAACATTTTAAAATCCTAACTGACCCAGGGAACATGGTAGAAATTCGAGTTTAGTATGCCTGAACTCAGAATGATAAAATACATCTTTTAGTGAAGTTGGTTTTAACATTCTGTGTTTGAAAATACCACTTTTATAAAGTAGGTATTTTATTGCCTAACTATCCAAGCCTGCCTCTGCTAGGTTGTGTATTCCTTGTCTGGAGTTTGAGTGACAGGGGTTGGGGGATTCCCGGAGACAGGGTGAGTCAGCACAGGGCTGAATAGAGCTATCTGCATGTAGATGGGTAGGAGGAGTTGCACTTGCGACCTGAATAGGGATGTGCCTTCCCTCCACAATGCTGGCTTCACCTCCTGTGGTGCGTCTGATGTCCCTGGCCTACACTGTGAAAAGAAAGAAGGAATCTTGTCAAAAAGGTGCTCCAGTACTGACAAGAACTGGTTTGGACTAGGCAAAGACCTCTCTGTCTTCAGAGAACAAAGAGAAAATGAGGATAAAAGGGGGGACCCAGACCCCAGAACTTTAGATCACTTTTGGGAAACAAGAAGAAACCTTTGCTGAGGAGAGGAGCCAGAGCGACTGAGGAGGAGACTATCCCTAAGCTGAGTGCTGTTTGAGGAATTGGACACCAGTGGTTGCCTGACTGCCAAAGAAAGGAGAAAGGACTTTTGTGCTACTTTCATTCAACATTGTGAAGGATCTCCAAGGGCTTGAGATAGAGCTTGCTTCCTGCTGAAGTCTCAAGGTAACAGACTTCACCAACCAGCTCCCCAAGAGTTCTTTTGAAGTGCCTGCTGTTGTGTTGGGCCTTCTTCTGAGGTACAGCGTGTCACAAGGAGCTGGAAGCGCTACTCACGAAGGAGAAGCGTGTCGCCGCCGCAGCTGCTGTTGTCGCATCACTTAAGAAGGGAGTCGCCGCCTCCGCTGTTGCTTCGCAACGTAGAAGCGCCTCGCATCGCTGGAGAAGAGGATCGACGTCGCATCAGACGCCGCCGCATCATCGGAGAAGCGTGTCGCCGCCACAGCCGCTGTCGTCTCATCACTGAAGAAGGGTATCGCCGATGTAGTTGTCGCATCGCATTGCCGAAGCGCCTCGCATCACCGGAGAAGAGGATCAACATCGCATTAGATGCCGCCGCATCACCGGAGAAGCGTGTTGCAAGGCCTGTCGCGGCTCAGAAGAATCGTTGAGTCACCGCACGGCCGTCGGGCATGCACGCATCGTGTCGCATCAAGAAGAAGATGCCATTTTGTTCATTGCAACGGACCTTCATCGCATCATGGCACTGCTGGTCGCATCGCCACGGAAGCGCAGTAAGAAACCGACGCATCACCTCCCCACGCTGAGAAGAACCGATGCATCCCCTACGCATCAGTAGGGGCCAGACGCATCACCGTTCTTGCGTGTAAGGAACCGACACATCACATTCCCTGCAACACTTTCGTTGTATAGCGTTACGCATCCAAAGGTACATTGAACTTAAAGTGTTGCATTTTACATCTTAAGAGAACTGAGCTATTTCTACCCTTTTTGAAGTACAGTATTGTGGATTTTTGTCATTTGTGGCCTTGTGTTAAGTCTATATAAGAATACTTATTTTTATACTACAACTTGTGTGGTGTCCATCTGTAGTGTTGTCACTGGGTTACTGTATGTGTTCACAAATGCTTTACACACTGCCTCTGAGATAAGCCTGTCTGCTCGTTCCAAGCTACCAAGGGGGTGGGAAGGGGTTATTTTCGGAGTGTTCCCCCTTACCCTGACTAGACGCAAGGGTCCCTATTTGGTCAAAGGTACCTACCTCTGCCAACTAGAGACCCCCAAATCTAACAACCCTCAATTACCAAACAAACGTAACTGCATCTTTGTTTTAAGGATATATCTTCCAGTGAATACACTTTTAAATGCACCAGTTACCTCAGCTTGTTTCAGGATTACCTTGGGGTAGAACCTCAAAACCCTCTGTAAAATTATCTTTAATCTCTGTCCATTTTTGCTCTACTTAAGTTGCCCTAAAATAATTGTAAAACTACCATTTATAAACACTTTTCTTTGAGACTCTTTTCAGAATATCCCCCAATTCTCAAACATCTCTGTGAAATTACTATAATTGTTATCAAATTTTGACCGATGCTATCAAACTAACGTTTATTGCAAAGCGTCATTTTCTTCAGCGCATCTTAAAATGTCCTTAGGAGAACTCCCAACCCCCAATTCAGGAGCCTTTAAATCCTACCCAGTTTTCTTCACTGTTCTAGTTTAAAGAAGAAGCCTTATGATGAAATGCCCACATGCCCACTCAATTGTGCTTAATTCATACCCAGTTTCATCCACCAGTGCTGGCCCTGTGCTCTTTAATGCCACAGTGTTCCCACGGCAATCCTTGGCACAGCCGCCAAGTCCCCTCGGAAAGTCGTGTGTCTGTCACTTTCTCTCAGAGCCCAAACTCTTGAGGACTCTTGGGTAGACCTCTCTCGAGGGCTATGAAGTCCTTGTAGTACATCACACTTACTGATCACAGAGATGCTTAAAGGGACAGGCCACCATGATCACAGAGATGCTTAAAGGGACAGGCCACCCTCCTTCATGCATGCGGTCTGAGGCTCACCCATTGGTGTATTGAAGGACTGCCAATGCTTGTACGCTCAAAGTTTGATGCTTTCGCAGAGATATGCAAAGCGAGTGCCAAAACTCATATACTCATCACTTAAAGGCTTCCACCACTGAGATTTATAAAATCAGTGCCAATCCTCGTGCGCTCAAAGTTTAAGTCTTTCACAGAGATATGTAAAGGGAGTGCCAATCCTCGTGCGCTCAAAGTTTAAGGCTTTCACAGAGATATGTAAAAGGAGTGCCAATCCTCGTGCGCTCAAAGTTTAAGGCTTTCACAGAGATATGTAAAAGGAGTGCCAATCCTCGTGCGCTCAAAGTTTAAGGCTTTCACAGAGATATGTAAAAGGAGTGCCAATCCTCATGTGCTCAAAGTTTAAGGCTTTCACAGAGATATGTAAAGGAAGTGCCAATCCTCATGTGCTCAAAGTTTAAGGCTTTCACAGAGATATGTAAAGGGAGTGCCAATCCTCGTGCGCTCAAAGTTTAAGGCTTTCACAGAGATATGTAAAGGAAGTGCCAATCCTCGTGCGCTCAAAGTTTAAGGCTTTCACAGAGATATGTAAAAGTAGTGCCAATCCTCATGTGCTCAAAGTTTAAGGCTTTCACAGAGATATGTAAAGGGAGTGCCAATCCTCGTGCGCTCAAAGTTTAAGGCTTTCACAGAGATATGTTAAAGGAGTGCCAATCCTCGTGCGCTCAAAGTTTAAGGCTTTCACAGAGATATGTAAAAGGAGTGCCAATCCTCGTGCGCTCAAAGTTTAAGGCTTTCACAGAGATATGTAAAAGGAGTGCCAATCCTCGTGCGCTCAAAGTTTAAGGCATTCACAGAGATATGTAAAAGGAGTGCCAATCCTGATGTGCTCAAAGTTTAAGGCTTTCACAGAGATATGTAAAAGGAGTGCCAATCCTCATGTTCTCAAAGTTTAAGGCTTTCACAGAGATATGTAAAAGGAGTGCCAATCCTTGTGCGCTCAAAGTTTAAGGCTTTCACAGAGATATGTAAAGGAAGTGCCAATCCTCGTGCGCTCAAAGTTTAAGGCTTTCACAGAGATATGTAAAAGGAGTGCCAATCCTGATGTGCTCAAAGTTTAAGGCTTTCACAGAGATATGTAAAAGGAGTGCCAATCCTCATGTTCTCAAAGTTTAAGGCTTTCACAGAGATATGTAAAGGAAGTGCCAATCCTCGTGCGCTCAAAGTTTAAGGCTTTCACAGAGATATGTAAAAGGAGTGCCAATCCTCATGTGCTCAAAGTTTAAGGCTTTCACACAGATATGTAAAGGGAGTGCCAATCCTCGTGCGCTCAAAGTTTAAGGCTTTCACAGAGATATGTTAAAGGAGTGCCAATCCTCGTGCGCTCAAAGTTTAAGGCTTTCACAGAGATATGTAAAAGGAGTGCCAATCCTCGTGCACTCAAAGTTTAAGGCTTTCACAGAGATATGTAAAAGGAGTGCCAATCCTCGTGCGCTCAAAGTTTAAGGCATTCACAGAGATATGTAAAAGGGGTGCCAATCCTGATGTGCTCAAAGTTTAAGGCTTTCACAGAGATATGTAAAAGGAGTGCCAATCCTCGTGCGCTCAAAGTTTAAGGCTTTCACAGAGATATGTAAAAGGAGTGCCAATCCTCGTGCGCTCAAAGTTTAAGGCTTTCACAGAGATATGTAAAAGGAGTGCCAATCCTCGTGCGCTCAAAGTTTAAGGCATTCACAGAGATATGTAAAAGGAGTGCCAATCCTGATGTGCTCAAAGTTTAAGGCTTTCACAGAGATATGTAAAAGGAGTGCCAATCCTCGTGCGCTCAAAGTTTAAGGCTTTCACAGAGATATGTAAAAGGAGTGCCAATCCTCGTGCGCTCAAAGTTTAAGGCTTTCACAGAGATATGTAAAAGGAGTGCCAATCCTCATGTGCTCAAAGTTTAAGGCTTTCACAGAGATATGTAAAGGAAGTGCCAATCCTCATGTGCTCAAAGTTCAAGGCTTTCACAGAGATATGTAAAGGGAGTGCCAATCCTCGTGCGCTCAAAGGTTAAGGCTTTCACAGAGATATGTAAAGGAAGTGCCAATCCTCGTGCGCTCAAAGTTTAAGGCTTTCACAGAGATATGTAAAAGGAGTGCCAATCCTCATGTGCTCAAAGTTTAAGGCTTTCACAGAGATATGTAAAGGGAGTGCCAATCCTCGTGTGCTCAAAGTTTAAGGCTTTCACAGAGATGTGTTAAAGGAGTGCCAATCCTCGTGCGCTCAAAGTTTAAGGCTTTCACAGAGATATGTAAAAGGAGTGCCAATCCTCGTGCGCTCAAAGTTTAAGGCTTTCACAGAGATATGTAAAAGGAGTGCCAATCCTCGTGCGCTCAAAGTTTAAGGCTTTCACAGAGATATGTAAAAGGAGTGCCAATCCTCGTGCGCTCAAAGTTTAAGGCTTTCACAGAGATATGTAAAAGGAGTGCCAATCCTCATGTGCTCAAAGTTTAAGGCTTTCACAGAGATATGTAAAGGAAGTGCCAATCCTCATGTGCTCAAAGTTCAAGGCTTTCACAGAGATATGTAAAGGGAGTGCCAATCCTCGTGCGCTCAAAGTTTAAGGCATTCACAGAGATATGTAAAAGGAGTGCCAATCCTGATGTGCTCAAAGTTTAAGGCTTTCACAGAGATATGTAAAAGGAGTGCCAATCCTCATGTTCTCAAAGTTTAAGGCTTTCACAGAGATATGTAAAAGGAGTGCCAATCCTTGTGCGCTCAAAGTTTAAGGCTTTCACAGAGATATGTAAAGGAAGTGCCAATCCTCGTGCGCTCAAAGTTTAAGGCTTTCACAGAGATATGTAAAAGGAGTGCCAATCCTCATGTGCTCAACGTTTAAGGCTTTCACAGAGATATGTAAAGGGAGTGCCAATCCTCGTGCGCTCAAAGTTTAAGGCTTTCACAGAGATATGTTAAAGGAGTGCCAATCCTCGTGCGCTCAAAGTTTAAGGCTTTCACAGAGATATGTAAAAGGAGTGCCAATCCTCGTGCGCTCAAAGTTTAAGGCTTTCACAGAGATATGTAAAAGGAGTGCCAATCCTCGTGCGCTCAAAGTTTAAGGCATTCACAGAGATATGTAAAAGGAGTGCCAATCCTGATGTGCTCAAAGTTTAAGGCTTTCACAGAGATATGTAAAAGGAGTGCCAATCCTCATGTTCTCAAAGTTTAAGGCTTTCACAGAGATATGTAAAAGGAGTGCCAATCCTTGTGCGCTCAAAGTTTAAGGCTTTCACAGAGATATGTAAAGGGAGTGCCAATCCTCGTGCGCTCAAAATTTAAGACATTCACAGAGATATGTAAAAGGAGTTCACAGAGATATGTAAAAGGAGTGCCAATCCTCGTGCGCTCTAAGTTTAAGGCTTTCACAGAGATATGTAAAAGGAGTGCCAATCCTCGTGCGCTCAAAGTTTAAGGCTTTCACAGAGATATGTAAAGGGAGTGCCAATCCTCGTGCGCTCAAAGTTTAAGACATTCACAGAGATATGTAAAAGGAGTTCACAGAGATATGTAAAAGGAGTGCCAATGCTCGTTCGCTCTAAGTTTAAGGCTTTCACAGAGATATGTAAAAGGAGTGCCAATCCTCGTGTGCTCAAAGTTTACGGCTTTCACAGAGATATGTAAAGGGAGTGCCAATCATCGTGCGCTCAAAGTTTAAGGCTTTCACAGAGATATGTAAAGGGAGTGCCAATCCTCGTGCGCTCAAAGTTTAAGGCTTTCACAGAGATATGTAAAAGGAGTGCCAATCCTCGCGCGCTCAAAGTTTAAGGCTTTCACAGAGATATGTAAAAGGAGTGCCAATCCTCATGTGCTCAAAGTTTAAGGCTTTCACAGAGATATGTAAAGGAAGTGCCAATCCTCATGTGCTCAAGGTTTAAGGCTTTCACAGAGATATGTAAAGGGAGTGCCAATCCTCGTGCGCTCAAAGTTTAAGGCTTTCACAGAGATATGTAAAAGGAGTGCCAATCCTCGTGCGCTCAAAGTTTAAGGCTTTCACAGAGATATGTAAAAGGAGTGCCAATCCTCATGTGCTCAAAGTTTAAGGCTTTCACAGAGATATGTAAAGGGAGTGCCAATCCTCGTGCGCTCAAAGTTTAAGGCTTTCACAGAGATATGTTAAAGGAGTGCCAATCCTCGTGCGCTCAAAGTTTAAGGCTTTCACAGAGATATGTAAAAGGAGTGCCAATCCTCGTGCGCTCAAAGTTTAAGGCTTTCACAGAGATATGTAAAAGGAGTGCCAATCCTCGTGCGCTCAAAGTTTAAGGCATTCACAGAGATATGTAAAAGGAGTGCCAATCCTGATGTGCTCAAAGTTTAAGGCTTTCACAGAGATATGTAAAAGGAGTGCCAATCCTCATGTTCTCAAAGTTTAAGGCTTTCACAGAGATATGTAAAAGGAGTGCCAATCCTTGTGCGCTCAAAGTTTAAGGCCTTCACAGAGATATGTAAAGGGAGTGCCAATCCTCGTGCGCTCAAAGTTTAAGACATTCACAGAGATATGTAAAAGGAGTTCACAGAGATATGTAAAAGGAGTGCCAATCCTCGTGCGCTCAAAGTTTAAGGCATTCACAGAGATATGTAAAAGGAGTTCACAGAGATATGTAAAAGGTGTGCCAATCCTCGTGCGCTCTAAGTTTAAGGCTTTCACAGAGATATGTAAAAGGAGTGCCAATCCTCGTGCGCTCAAAGTTTAAGGCTTTCACAGAGATATGTAAAGGGAGTGCCAATCCTCATGCGCTCAAAGTTTAAGGCTTTCACAGAGATATGTAAAAGGAGTGCCAATCCTCGTGCGCTCAAAGTTTAAGGCTTTCACAGAGATATGTAAAAGGAGTGCCAATCCTCATGTGCTCAAAGTTTAAGGCTTTCACAGAGATATGTAAAAGGAGTGCCAATCCTCGTGCGCTCAAAGTTTAAGGCATTCACAGAGATATGTAAAAGGAGTGCCAATACTTGTGTGCTCAAAGTTTAAGGCTTTCACAGAGCTATGTAAAAGGAGTGCCAATCCTCATGTGCTCAAAGTTTAAGGCATTCACAGAGATATGTAAAAGGAGTGCCAATCCTCGTGCGCTCAAAGTTTAAGGCAGTCACAGAGATATGTAAAAGGTGTGCCAATCCTCGTGCGCTCAAGTTTAAGGCTTTCACAGAGATATGTAAAAGGAGTGCCAATCCTCGTGCGCTCAAAGTTTAAGGCATTCACAGAGATATGTAAAAGGAGTGCCAATCCTTGTGTGCTCAAAGTTTAAGGCTTTCACAGAGCTATATAAAAGGAGTGCCAATCCTCGTGCGCTCAAAGTTTAAGGCTTTCACAGAGATATGTAAAGGGAGTGCCAATCCTCGTGCGCTCAAAGTTTAAGGCTGTCACAGAGATATGTAAAAGAAGTGCCAATCCTCGTGCGCTCAAAGTTTAAGGCTTTCACAGAGATATGTAAAAGGAGTGCCAATCCTCGTGCGCTCAAAGTTTAAGGCTTTCACAGAGTAATGTAAAAGGAGTGCCAATCCTTGTGCGCTCAAAGTTTAAGGCTTTCACAGAGATATGTAAAAGGAGTGCCAATCCTCGTGCGCTCAAAGTTTTAGGCATTCACAGAGATATGTAAAAGGAGTGCCAATCCTTGTGCGCTTAAAGTTTAAGGCTTTCTCTGTGATGTATAGAGAGACTGCTCATTATCATATACTCAAAGTTCCAGTCTTCCATAGTGATTCATGGAGGGATAGGCAAACCTTGCACCCTCAAAGTTTAGGTGCTTTTGCTGTGATGTACAGAGAGATTGCCAGTCCTCATTTACTCAAAGTTTAAAGCTTTCAAAATGATGAATAGTGCGACTGCCAATCCACATACACGCAAAGTTTAAAGCTTTCGCTATGATATATATAGAGAATGCGAATCCACTTATACTCTAAGTTTAAGGATTTCACAGTGATGTATAAAGTGACTGCCAATCCTCGCCACATAAAGTTTGAGGCTTCACAGTGATGCATAAGGTGACTGCCAATCCGCTTATACTCTAAGTTTAAGGCTTTACTCTGATATATAAAGGGACGACCCATTCTTGTCCTCAAACATTGTAAGGCTTTCACGTAAGGTATAAAGGCACTGCTTATAATTTAAAGAAAAGGGCCCCCCTGTGAAATAATATGGGTACCTAGAGCAGGGGACATATATCAATGTGAAAAGACCTAGGACAACTCTTAAAATGTTTATAGCAGTTAATGCAATCTGAGAATAGAGATTTAAAAAAATGTGTAATCACAAGAGATAAACAAGGCACAAGGTGTATATGAGAAAAGAGACACAGCTATTTTGAACAATAATAGTTTTAGATTTATTTATATATAAATGTATCAATGTATTGCTACGTGAAAAGCAGGTACATACTGTAATCATAATGTCATTAGACATGTCATCAATGGCCTTTCATTCGTACTCCATTCGTCTCAGCAATCAAAATGAAGACCAATATCTACACGCTGAAAACTAGCTACATCAGGCGTGAGCAAAGACAAGTTATATCTGCCAAATGATATCTGAGGTGTACATGAGTCAATATTGATACAATATGCAAGGCAACAGTAAATTCTTGTTGTGGCTAGTTGACGAATGTCTTCCAGGTTCTTCTACGTGTTTTTCGACACAATAGCACCTTTTTCAGGAAACCACCAATAACCTCCATGTCAAATACTCTATGTGAGGTGGGAGTGTTTCTGTGGAGGATGATGGCGAAAAAAGTAGCAAGATCCAATCCAGCTAATCAGATAATGGGTTCAATGTCCACAAGGCCCCAATTAGGCAAAGCAAGGAGGGGTGCACCAGATGGGAAACACCAGAGGGGGCTCTTGGTGGCTAGAGGAGCTCTCGGTAAAGTAAGATGTATACGGCCAATCCTTGTTGCTCCCTCAAGTTTCAGGATTTCTCAGTGGTGTTTAGAGGGACAATGAATCCTTGTCGCTCCCTGAGGTTTCAGGATTTCGCAGTGGTGTGTAGAGGGTCAACCAATCCTTTGACGCTCCCTCAGGTTTCAGGATTTCGCAGTGGTGTGTAGAGGGTCAACCAATCCTTTGACACTCCCTCAGGTTTCAGGATTTCGCAGTGGTGTGTAGAGGGTCAACCAATCCTTTGACACTCCCTCAGGTTTCAGGATTTCGCAGTGGTGTGTAGAGGGTCAACCAATCCTTTGACACTCCCTCAGGTTTCAGGATTTCACAGTGGTATGTAGAGTGTAAACCAATCCTATGACGCTCCCTCAGGTTTCAGGATTTCACAGTGGAGTGTAGGGGGTCAGCCAATCCTTTGATGCTCCCTCAGGTTTCAGGATTTGGCAGTGGTGTGTAGAGTGTAAACCATTCCTTTGACGCCACCTCAGGTTTCAGGATTTCACAGTGGTGTGTAGAGGGTTAACCAATCCTTGTTGCTCCCTCAGGTTTCAGGATTTCACAGTGGTGTGTAGAGAGTCAACCAATCCTTTGACGCCACCTCAGGTTTCAGGATTTCACAGTGGTGTATAGAGGGTCAACCAATCCTTTGACGCTCCCTCAGGTTTCAGGATTTCGCAGTGGGGTGTAGAGCGTTAACCAATCCTTGTTGCTCCCTCAGGTTTCAGGATTTCGCAGTGGGGTGTAGAGGGTTAACCAATCCTTGTTGCTCCCTCAGGTTTCAGGATTTCGCAGTGGGGTGTAGAGGGTCAACCAATCCTTTGACGCTCCCTCAGGTTTCAGGATTTCGCAGTGGAGTGTAGGGGGTCAACCAATCCTTTGACACTCCCTCAGGTTTCAGGATTTTGCAGTGGTGTGTAGAGCGTTAACCAATCCTTTGACGCCACCTCAGGTTTCAGGATTTCACAGTGGTGTGTAGAGGGTTAACCAATCCTTGTTGCTCCCTCAGGTTTCAGGATTTTGCAGTGGGGTGTAGAGCGTTAACCAATCCTTGTTGCTCCCTCAGGTTTCAGGATTTCGCAATAGTGTGTAGAGGGTCAGGCAATTCTCGTTTCTCCCTCAGGTTTCAGGATTTCACAGTGGTGTGTTGTAGAGCAGCCGTCCCCACTACTTGCAAATTAAACCCTCTATTGAAAATCACCCCCTTGCCACTCCTTGGGGCAAAGCAGTGTTATATAAAAAAATAAGACTAGTAATTCAAATACAACCACTTTGTCGTCAGAGAATGGGATATTTGAGGTTAAAAGTTTCTAATAGGTGAATGAGAGATTACCTGAGAAGCAAACACTGAAGGCGGGGATAAGAGAAAAGAAAAAACATTGGACTCGGAGACGGGGCGGGGCGAACTGTTCAGGCGAAACTCGCAGCCTTTTGTCTCCTGCGAAGCGCTTTGGGCTCTTCTGCATGAAAAAAACACAACCCGAAGCCCAACGTAGAGGTTTTAGGAGCACTCTGAAGTTTTGGGCAATGTAATTACCTTAATGATAATTGCATTAAGGTAGCTACATTACTCAGTCCCCGCATTACTCTTGAAAGTACCTCCCCCAGCAGGAAGGACTGTGTGCGGCACCCGCTATGGGGCTTCAAGACACTCTAGTAGGCAGGGGTCACTCAGGGACCCCTGCTGCCATGCGCTGCCTGGGGACTGGAAGTATAATTTACTTTAGCTGCCTGTTGCTCACCGGCTGTACGGGACGCCATTAATTGATATCAGGATGAACCCCTGGTGGTGGAAGGAGGGTCCCAGGGCCACGCTGCTTTGCCCGCACTGCCATCTTCACTGCCAACTTCACTCTGGGGTGGACTGCAACCCCCAGAGTGCACCACTTCCTACCGCAGCTGCCGCGAGTGAGGGGGAGGCTTGGCCATCGCGCTTATCGCTCTGCCTCTCCCCCCGCGGCAGGGCCGGCTTTAGCACTGGTGGCGCCCTGTGCGACAATGTTTGTTGGCGCCCCCCACAGACTCCCTCACTACCACCCTTTAACAGTGCCCCCTCAAGTCTCCATAACCACTCTCTCTAGCAAATGTGTTTGATTAGTTATATAGATCCACCTATACCAGTTTGGGATGTCGGAGCACTTTACATCACACACACATTAATCAATCATATGTGTGTAAATCAGTGTATAGGAAATGTTACATAAGCCAGAAGACTACAAGGTGAGTCACATATCATTCATACTGGTAGACAGTATAGTTTAAGAGTGCTTGGTCTGGAGAAGCACAGTCTCAGAATTTAAAACATAACTTCATGGGTGGGGGTTACATTTAATAATAAGGATTTTTTTGTAACCGAAATGAACCCTTTTTGAAACATTAGACTCATGAAAGACGCAGGAAAAAAATCATAATGCTCTAATCTACACCTTTGAGTTTGCATGCAGCTTGGATGACCATTATTAGCTCACTGTTCCACGTTAGGATTTTAACATCTACACTGCCAGTAACAAAAGGATCTCTCTGACAAAAGCACTGATCTATTTAAACTATATGCACTGTGTGATCTGCGTGATTTCCCCCCTCCCACATTGTGTTGCTTGCCCCATCGCAGCCTCCCCTCCCCTCCTGTGCCATCCCGCATTGGTTTGCTTGCCCCACCCCCTCCTGCGTTGTGTTGCTTGCCCCATCACAGCCTCCCCTCCTGTGCCATCCCGCATTGGTTTGCTTGCCCCACTCCCTCCTGCGTTATGTTGCTTGCCCCATCACAGCCTTCCCTCCTGTGCCATCCCGCATTGTTTTGCTTGCCCCATCACAGCCTCCCCTCCTGTGCCATCCCGCATTGTTTTGCTTGCCCCACCCCCTCCTGCGTTGTGTTGCTTGCCCCATCACAGCCTCCCCTCCTGTGCCATCCCGCATTGTTTTGCTTGCCCCACCCCCTCCTGCGTTGTGTTGCTTGCCCCATCACAGCCTCCCCTCCTGTGCCATCCCGCATTGTTTTGCTTGCCCCACCCCCTCCTGCGTTGTGTTGCTTGCCCCATCACAGCCTCCCCTCCTGTGCCATCCCGCATTGGTTTGCTTGCCCCACTCCCTCCTGCGTTGTGTTGCTTGCCCCATCACAGCCTCCCCTCCTGTGCCATCCCGCATTGGTTTGCTTGCCCCACTCCCTCCTGCGTAGTGTTGCTTGCCCCATCACAGCCTCCCCTCCTGTGCCATCCCGCATTGTTTTGCTTGCCCCACCCCCTCCTGCGTTGTGTTGCTTGCCCCATCACAGCCTCCCCTCCTGTGCCATCCCGCATTGTTTTGCGTGCCCCACCCCTCCTGCGTTGTGTTGCTTGCCCCATCACAGCCTCCCCTCCTGTGCCATCCCGCATTGTTTTGCTTGCCCCACCCCTCCTGCGTTGTGTTGCTTGCCCCATCACAGCCTCCCCTCCTGTGCCATCCCACATTGTTTTGCTTGCCCCACCCCCTCCTGCGTTGTGTTGCTTGCCCCATCACAGCCTCCCCTCCTGTGCCATCCCGCATTGTTTTGCTTGCCCCGCCCCCTCCTGCATTGTGTTGCTTGGCACATCCCACCCACCTACCTCCCACATTGTGTTGCTTGCCCCATCACAACCTCCCCTCCTGTGCCGTCCCACATTGTTTTGCTTGCCCCACCCCCTCCTGCGTTGTGTTGCTTGCCCCATCACAGCCTCCCATCCTGTGCCATCCCGCATTGTTTTGCTTGCCCCACCCCCTCCTGCGTTGTGTTGCTTGCTCGGCCCTCTTGCCAGAAAAAATATAACTATGATGCTGCCAGCGCTGGCCACGTCAACGTACGTTTTATCCTAATTTACCAGCACCCTGCCCAGCAGTCTCGTTTCTGTACAGCATGGCTAAAATACATTGACAAAGCCAATGCCTCTCACATAGGCGAGACCTACTGGCTTTGGCTCGTTTTCATCGGGGACAGGCAGATGCAAAACTACTGGAAACAGGTAGACTTGACCCATCTGGGTACCAAGGATTATAAAAAACATTTGTGCCCAGTCCTAGTGTGGAGTGGAACAGAGGCTGCAGGGAGCAGAGGCCAGGAAGGTAAACACTGAGGAAAGGAAGAGAAACTGAGGACAGGACAAGGGAGCGAAGGAGGAAAGAGCAAGGTAAGGCAGAGGCAGAAAGAGAAAAGCAGGGACATGGTGGAGCAGAGGGGACCGGAGTATGGTGGGAAGTAAGGGTGGGAAGAGGGGAACAGAGGATAATGGAAAGTAGGGCAGAGAAGAACAAAGGGAAGCAGAGAACAGAGGAGCAGAGATAATATTAGAGGAGGACAGAGAAGAGAAGGGGAGTAGGAAACACCATAGGGGAACAGAACCGCGGAGAACAGAGGAGGGCAGACGAAGGACAGTAGAGAGCAGAAGTGAACAGAGTACGGGAGAGCAGACGAGGGCGCAGAAGGATAGAAGGGAGTAGAGAACAGAGGATCACAGCTAAGAGCAGAGGAGGACAGAGGAGAGCAAAGGTGAAGAGAGAACAAGAGAGGAGACCAGGGGGGAGAAGGATAGAAGAGCGCAGTACAGCTGAAGCAGGGCAGCGAAGTAGAAGAGAGCAGAGGAGGGCAGAAGGAGGCCACAGGAGAGCAGAGGAGAAGAGAGAATAGGAGAGTAGACAAAGGCGGAAAAGCATAATAGAGAACAGACGAGTGCAGAAGCAACAGAGAAAGGCAGAGTGCAAGAGGGCAGGAGAGAGAAGAGGAGAGCAGAGGAGAAGAGAAGAGAGAGCAGAAGAGGGCCAAGGAGGGCTGAGGAGAGGAGGGAAGATGAGAGAAGAGGAGAAGAGAAGAGAGAACAGAAGAGGGTCAAGGAGGGCTGAGGAGAGGAGGGAAGATGAGAGCATAGGAGAAGAGAAGATAGAACAGAAGAGGGTCAAGGAGGGCTGAGGAGAGGAGGGAAGATGAGAGAAGAGGAGAGCAGAGGAGTAGAGAAGAGAGAGCAGAAGAGGGCCAAGGAGGGCTGAGGAGAGGAGGGAAGATGAGAGAAGAGGAGAGCAGAGGAGAAGAGAAGAGAGAACAGAAGAGGGCCAAGGAGGGCTGAGGAGAGGAGGGAAGATGAGAGCAGAGGAGAAGAGAAGAGAGAGCAGAAGAGGGCCAAGGAGGGCTGAGGAGAGGAGGGAAGATGAGAGAAGAGGAGAAGAGAAGAGAGAACAGAAGAGGGTCAAGGAGGGCTGAGGAGAGGAGGGAAGATGAGAGCATAGGATAAGAGAAGATAGAACAGAAGAGGGTCAAGGAGGGCTGAGGAGAGGAGGGAAGATGAGAGCATAGGATAGGAGAAGATAGAACAGAAGAGGGTCAAGGAGTCAAGGAGGGCTGAGGAGAGGAGGGAAGATGAGAGCAGAGGAGAAGAGAGAACAGGAGAGTAGACAAAGGCGGAAAAGCATAATAGAGAACAGACGAGTGCAGAAGCAACAGAGAAAGGCAGAGTGCAAGAGGGCAGGAGAGAGAAGAGGAGAGCAGAGGAGAAGAGAAGAGAGAGCAGAAGAGGGCCAAGGAGGGCAGAGGAGAGGAGGGAAGATGAGAGAAGAGGAGAAGAGAAGAGAGAACAGAAGAGGGTCAAGGAGGGCTGAGGAGAGGAGGGAAGATGAGAGCATAGGAGAAGAGAAGATAGAACAGAAGAGGGTCAAGGAGGGCTGAGGAGAGGAGGGAAGATGAGAGAAGAGGAGAGCAGAGGAGAAGAGAAGAGAGAACAGAAGAGGGCCAAGGAGGGCTGAGGAGAGGAGGGAAGATGAGAGCAGAGGAGAAGAGAAGAGAGAGCAGAAGAGGGCCAAGGAGGGCTGAGGAGAGGAGGGAAGATGAGAGAAGAGGAGAAGAGAAGAGAAGAGAGAACAGAAGAGGGTCAAGGAGGGCTGAGGAGAGGAGGGAAGATGAGAGCATAGGATAAGAGAAGATAGAACAGAAGAGGGTCAAGGAGGGCTGAGGAGAGGAGGGAAGATGAGAACATAGGATAAGAGAAGATAGAACAGAAGAGGGTCAAGGAGTCAAGGAGGGCTGAGGAGAGGAGGGAAGATGAGAGCAGAGGAGAAGAGAAGAGAGACCAGAAGAGGGCCAAGGAGGGCTGAGGAGAGGAGGGAAGATGAGAGCAGAGGAGAAGAGAAGAGAGAACAGAAGAGGGTCAAGGAGGGCTGAGGAGAGGAGGGAAGATGAGAGCAGAGGAGAAGAGAGAACAGCAGAGGGTCAAGGAGGGCTGAGGAGAGGAGGGAAGAGGAGAGAAGAGGAGAGCAGAGGAGAAGAGAAGAGAAGAGAAGAGAGAACAGAAGAGAGCCAAGGAAGGCCGAGGAGAGGAGGGAAGATGAGAGAAGAGGAGAGCAGAGGAGAAGAGAAGAGAGAACAGAAGAGGGCCAAGGAAGGCTGAGGAGAGGAGGGAAGATGAGAGCAGAGGAGAAGAGAAGAGAGAACAGTAGAGGGCGCAGAAGGATAGAAGGGAGTAGAGAACAGAGGATCACAGCTAAGAGCAGAGGAGGACAGAGGAGAGCAAAGGTGAAGAGAGAACAAGAGAGGAGACCAGGGGGGAGAAGGATAGAAGAGCGCAGTACAGCTGAAGCAGGGCAGCGAAGTAGAAGAGAGCAGAGGAGGGCAGAAGGAGGCCAGAGGAGAGCAGAGGAGAAGAGAGAACAGGAGAGTAGACAAAGGCGGAAAAGCATAATAGAGAACAGACGAGTGCAGAAGCAACAGAGAAAGGCAGAGTGCAAGAGGGCAGGAGAGAGAAGAGGAGAGCAGAGGAGAAGAGAAGAGAGAGCAGAAGAGGGCCAAGGAGGGCTGAGGAGAGGGGGGAAGATGAGAGAAGAGGAGAAGAGAAGAGAGAACAGAAGAGGGTAAAGGAGGGCTGAGGAGAGGAGGGAAGATGAGAGCATAGGAGAAGAGAAGATAGAACAGAAGAGGGTCAAGGAGGGCTGAGGAGAGGAGGGAAGATGAGAGAAGAGGAGAGCAGAGGAGTAGAGAAGAGAGAGCAGAAGAGGGCCAAGGAGGGCTGAGGAGAGGAGGGAAGATGAGAGAAGAGGAGAGCAGAGGAGAAGAGAAGAGAGAACAGAAGAGGGCCAAGGAGGGCTGAGGAGAGGAGGGAAGATGAGAGCAGAGGAGATGAGAAGAGAGAGCAGAAGAGGGCCAAGGAGGGCTGAGGAGAGGAGGGAAGATGAGAGAAGAGGAGAAGAGAAGAGAGAACAGAAGAGGGTCAAGGAGGGCTGAGGAGAGGAGGGAAGATGAGAGCATAGGATAAGAGAAGATAGAACAGAAGAGGGTCAAGGAGGGCTGAGGAGAGGAGGGAAGATGAGAGCATAGGATAAGAGAAGATAGAACAGAAGAGGGTCAAGGAGTCAAGGAGGGCTGAGGAGAGGAGGGAAGATGAGAGCAGAGGAGAAGAGAAGAGAGAACAGAAGAGGGCCAAGGAGGGCTGAGGAGAGGAGGGAAGATGAGAGCAGAGGAGAAGAGAAGAGAGAACAGAAGAGGGTCAAGGAGGGCTGAGGAGAGGAGGGAAGATGAGAGCAGAGGAGAAGAGAGAACAGCAGAGGGTCAAGGAGGGCTGAGGAGAGGAGGGAACAGGAGAGAAGAGGAGAGCAGAGGAGAAGAGAAGAGAAGAGAAGAGAAGAGAGAACAGAAGAGAGCCAAGGAAGGCCGAGGAGAGGAGGGAAGATGAGAGAAGAGGAGAGCAGAGGAGAAGAGAAGAGAGAACAGAAGAGGGCCAAGGAAGGCTGAGGAGAGGAGGGAAGATGAGAGCAGAGGAGAAGAGAAGAGAGAACAGTAGAGGGCGCAGAAGGATAGAAGGGAGTAGAGAACAGAGGATCACAGCTAAGAGCAGAGGAGGACAGAGGAGAGCAAAGGTGAAGAGAGAACAAGAGAGGAGACCAGGGGGGAGAAGGATAGAAGAGCGCAGTACAGCTGAAGCAGGGCAGCGAAGTAGAAGAGAGCAGAGGAGGGCAGAAGGAGGCCAGAGGAGAGCAGAGGAGAAGAGAGAACAGGAGAGTAGACAAAGGCGGAAAAGCATTGTAGAGAACAGACGAGTGCAGAAGCAACAGAGAAAGGCAGAGTGCAAGAGGGCAGGAGAGAGAAGAGGAGAGCAGAGGAGAAGAGAAGAGAGAGCAGGAGAGGGCCAAGGAGGGCTGAGGAGAGGAGGGAAGATGAGAGAAGAGGAGAAGAAAAGAGAGAACAGAAGAGGGTCAAGGAGGGTTGAGGAGAGGAGGGAAGATGAGAGCATAGGAGAAGAGAAGATAGAACAGAAGAGGGTCAAGGATGGCTGAGGAGAGGAGGGAAGATGAGAGAAGAGGAGAGCAGAGGAGTAGAGAAGAGAGAGCAGAAGAGGGCCAAGGAGGGCTGAGGAGAGGAGGGAAGATGAGAGAAGAGGAGAGCAGAGGAGAAGAGAAGAGAGAACAGAAGAGGGCCAAGGAGGGCTGAGGAGAGGAGGGAAGATGAGAGCAGAGGAGAAGAGAAGAGAGAGCAGAAAAGGGCCAAGGAGGGCTGAGGAGAGGAGGGAAGATGAGAGAAGAGGAGAAGAGAAGAGAGAACAGAAGAGGGTCAAGGAGGGCTGAGGAGAGGAGGGAAGATGAGAGCATAGGATAAGAGAAGATAGAACAGAAGAGGGTCAAGGAGGGCTGAGGAGAGGAGGGAAGATGAGAGCATAGGATAAGAGAAGATAGAACAGAAGAGGGCCAAGGAGTCAAGGAGGGCTGAGGAGAGGAGGGAAGATGAGAGAAGAGAGAACAGAAGAGGGCCAAGGAGGGCTGAGGAGAGGAGGGAAGATGAGAGCAGAGGAGAAGAGAAGAGAGAACAGAAGAGGGTCAAGGAGGGCTGAAGAGAGGAGGGAAGATGAGAGCAGAGGAGAAGAGAGAACAGCAGAGGGTCAAGGAGGGCTGAGGAGAGGAGGGAAGAGGAGAGAAGAGGAGAGCAGAGGAGAAGAGAAGAGAAGAGAAGAGATAACAGAAGAGAGAGCCAAGGAAGGCCGAGGAGAGGAGGGAAGATGAGAGAAGAGGAGAGCAGAGGAGAAGAGAAGAGAGAACAGAAGAGGGCCAAGGAAGGCTGAGGAGAGGAGGGAAGATGAGAGCAGAGGAGAAGAGAAGAGAGAACAGTAGAGGGCCAAGGAAGGCTGATGAGAGGAGGGAAGATGAGAGCAGATGATAAGAGAAGATAGAACAGAGGAGTGTCAAGGAGGGCTGAGGAGAGGAGGGAAGATGAGAGCAGAGGAGAAGAGAGAACAGAAGAGGGTCAAGGAGGACTGAGGA
The DNA here is from genome assembly GCF_964204655.1 of Triturus cristatus. Taxonomy (NCBI): domain Eukaryota; kingdom Metazoa; phylum Chordata; class Amphibia; order Caudata; family Salamandridae; genus Triturus; species Triturus cristatus. The sequence continues at coordinate 29,097,235 of NC_140581.1, forward strand.
CAGGAGGGCAGAGGAGAAGAGAGAACAGAAGAGGGTCAAGGAGGGCTGAGGAGAGGAGGGAAGATGAGAGCAGAGGAGAAGAGAAGAGAGAACAGAAGAGGGTCAAGGAGGGCTGAGGACAGGAGGGCAGAGGAGAAGAGAGAACAGAAGATTGTCAAGGAGGACTGAGGAGAGGAGGGAAGATCAGAGGAGAAGAGAGAATAGAAGAGGGTCAAGGAGGACTGAGGAGAGGAGGGAATATGAGAGCAGAGGAGAAGAGAAGATAGAACAGAAGAGGGTCAAGGAGGGCTGAGGAGAGGGGGCTGATGAGAAGTGAAGAGAGAACAGAAGAGGGTCAGGGAGGGCTGAGGAGAGGAGGGAAGATGAGAGCAGAGGAGAAGAGAGAATAGAAGAGGGTCAAGGAGGGCTGAGGAGAGGAGGGAAGGTGAGAGCAGAGGAGAAGAGAGAATAGAAGAGGGTCAAGGAGGGCTGCGGAGAGGAGGGAATATGAGAGCAGAGGAGAAGAGAAGAGAGGAGAGAACAGAGAAGGGTCAAGGAGGGCTGAGGAGAGGAGGGAAGATGAGAGCAGAGGAGAAGAGAGAATAGAAGAGGGTCAAGGAGGGCTGAGGAGTGGAGGGAAGATGAGAGCAGAGGAGAAGAGAAGATAGAACAGAAGAGGGTCAAGGAGGGCTGAGGAGAGGAGGGAAGATGAGAGCAGAGGAGAACAGAGAATAGAAGAGGGTCAAGGAGGGCTGAGGAGAGGAGGGAAGATGAGAGCAGGGAGAAGAGAAGAGAGAACAGAAGAGGGTCAAGGAGGGCTGAGGAGAGGAGGGAAGATGAGAGCAGAGGAGAAGAGAGAACAGAAGAGGGTCAAGGAGGGCTGAGGACAGGGTGGCTGATGAGAGCAGAGAAGACGAGAGAACAGAAGAGGGCCAAGGAGGGCTGAGGACAGGGGGGCTGATGAGAGCAGAGGAGAAGAGAGAATAGAAGAGGGTCAAGGAGGGCTGAGGAGAGGGGGCTGATGAGAACAGAAGAGAAGAGAGAACAGAAGAGGGTCAAGGAGGGCTGAGGAGAGGAGGGAAGATGAGAGCAGAGGAGAAGAGAGAATAGAAGAGGGTCAAGGAGGGCTGAGGAGAGGAGGGAATATGAGAGTAGAGGAGAAGAGAAGAGAGAACAGAAGAGGGTCAAGTAGGGCTGAGGAGAGGAGGGAAGATGAGAGCAGAGGAGAAGAGAGAATAGAAGAGGGTCAAGGAAGGCTGAGGAGAGGAGGGAAGATGAGAGCAGAGGAGAAGAGAAGATAGAACAGAAGAGGGTCAAGGAGGGCTGAGGAGAGGAGGGAAGATGAGAGCAGAGGAGAAGAGAAGAGAGAACAGAAGAGGGTCAAGTAGGGCTGAGGAGAGGAGGGAAGATGAGAGCAGAGGAGAAGAGAGAATAGAAGAGGGTCAAGGAGGGCTGAGGAGAGGAGGGAAGATGAGAGCAGAGAAGACGAGAGAACAGAAGAGGGCCAAGGAGGGCTGAGGACAGGAGGACACAGGAAAGAAGAGAACAGAAGGGGAGGACAGGGGGCAGATAAGAAGAGCATAGGAGAGCAGCCAACACCAAAGAAAGTAGCGGAGAGTGAGGATGGAAAAGGGTGAAGGGCAAAAGGGCAGAGGAGACAATAGCAGAGGAGGGCAGATGAGATTATAGCAGAGGAGGGCAGAGGAGACCATAGCAGAAGAGGGCAGAAGAGACCATAGCAGAGGAGGGCAGAAGAGACCATAGCAGAAGGGGGCAGAGGAGACCATAGCAGAGGAGGGCAGAGGAGACCATAGCAGAAGAGGGCAGAGGAGACCATAGCAGAGGAGGGTAGAGGAGACCATAGCAGAGGAGGGTAGAGGTAACCATAGCAGAGGAGGGTAGAGGAGATTATAGCAGAGGAGGGCAGAGGAGACCAAAGCAGAAGAGGGCAGAGGAGACCATAGCAGAGGAGGGTAGAGGAGACCAAAGCAGAAGAGGGAAGATGAGACCATAGCAGAGGATGGCAGAGGAGACCATAGCAGAGGAGGGCAGAGGCGACTATAGTAGAAGAGGGCAGAGGAGACCATAGCAGAGGAGACCAAAGCAGAGGAGGGCAGTGTACCTTCAGAGAGGTGCAGGGAGTACAGAAGTCTGATGACTGAAATAAGGTTGCTTGGCAGAGGGGAATTATGGGGGGGCATGGAAGGGTAACAGTCGAGGCAGAAGAAAACAGAGGAAGAGAGGGAAGAACAGAGCGGGGAGGGAAGCAATGAGGACGGAGAGGGGAGAGCGGCGCCTGGGACAGGGAGGCGAGCAGAGAGAGGGGTCATATTTCTGGGGTGGCGCTGCCCCCACCTCGGCGGTAAGATGAGAGCTTCTATATTGGGAGCGAGCGGAAATGGAGCGGATGTTGGAAAGGCTATGGAAGCACAAGGAGGGGGGGGGGGGGCATGATTTCATTATTGATGAGAGCCGATGATCGATCCGAGATGCTGCTGTTCTGCATCATTCGCTAATGGGGGCGCGGTAATGTGTCAGGGCAGTGGGCAGGGCTGGCAGGGCATGGAGGTGGGGGCAGAGGAGCCCAGAACACCTGGACCATGGGCATCTGTGCAGGACAGTCCGTTCAACCCAGGCCTAGCTGCACTAGACCGAGGTCAGTGTGACCTCCCCCTCCGCCGACCCCCCCCCCCCGACCCTACCTAAGCTAAGCAGGGACACATGCTTACCCCCTGGGCCACTGCCACGAACCCAGGACAGTTTACTCCCACCCTGACCCTACCGTAGCAGGGCCACCTACTCACCCTAGGACTCTGCACTAAACCCAGGGCAGTGTGACCCCCCCGACCCTACCTTAGCAGGGACACCTACTTACCCTAGGCCTATCTGCACCAGACCCAGGGCAGTGTGACCCCCCCTCCCCCCGACCATACCTAAGCAGGGACACCTACTCACCCTAGGACTCTGCACTAAACCCAGGGCAGTGTGACCCCCCCCGACCATACTTAAGCAGGGACACCTACTTACCCTAGGCCTATCTGCACCAGACCCAGGGCAGTGTGACCCCTCCGACCCTACCTAAGCAGGGACACCTACTCACCCTAGGACTATCTGCACCAGACCAAGGGCAGTGTGACCCCCCCCCCCCCGACCCTACCTAAGCAGGGGCACCCTACTCACCTTAGGACTCTGCACCAGACCCAGGACAGTTTGACCCCCCCCGTACCCTACCTAAGCAAGGACACCTACTCACCCTAGGCCACTGCCACAAACCCAGGACTGTGTGCTCCCACCCTGACCCTACCTAAGCAGGGGCACCTACTCACCCTAGGCCTCTCCACCAGACCCAGGACAGTGTGAGACCCCCACCCCCAACCTCACCCTACCTAAGCAGGGACACCTACTCACCCTAGGACTCTGCCCCAGACCCAGGACAGTGTGACCCCCCCGACCCTACCTAAGCAGGGACACCTACTTACCCAAGGCCTATCTGCACCAGACCCAGGGCAGTGTGACCCCCCCCCGACCCTACCTAAGCAGGGACAACTACTTACCCTAGGCCTATCTGCACCAGACCAAGGGCAGTGTGACCCCCCCCCCGACCCTACCTAAGCAGGGGCACCCTAGGCCTCTCCACCAGACCCAGGACAGTGTGAGCCCCCCACCCCCAACCTCACCCTACCTAAGCAGGGACACCTACTCACCTTAGGACTCTGCCCCAGACCCAGGACAGTGTGACCCCCCCGACCCTACCTAAGCAGGGACACCTACTTACCCTAGGCCTATCTGCACCAGACCCAGGGCAGTGTGACCCCTCCGACCCTACCTAAGCAGGGACACCTACTTACCCTAGGCCTATCTGCACCAGACCCAGGGCAGTGTGACCCCCCCCGACCCTACCTAAGCAGGGACACCTACTTATCCTAGGCCTATCTGCACCAGACCTAGGGCAGTGTGACCCCCCCGACCCTACCTAAGCAGGGACACCTACTCACCCTAGGCCACTGCCACAAACCCAGGACTGTGTGCTCCCACCCTGACCCTACCTAAGCAGGGACACGTACTCAACCTAGGACTCTGCCCCACACCTAGGACTGTGCTCTTCCACCCTGACCCTACCTAAGCAGGGGCACCTACTCACCCTAGGCCTCTCCACCAGACACAGGACAGTGTGAGCCCCCCACCCCCAACCTCACCCTACCTAAGCAGGGCAACCTACTCACCCTAGGACTCTGCCCCAGACCCAGGACAGTGTGACCCCCCCCTGACCCTACCTAAGCAGGGACACCTACTCACCCTAGGACTCTGCACCAGACCCAGGACAGTGTGAGCCCACCCTGACCCCACCTAAGCAGGGACACTTACTCACCCTAGGACTCTGCACCCGACCCAGGTCAGTGTGACCCTCCCTGACCCTACCTAAGCAGGGACATCTACTCACCCTAGGACTCTGCCCCACACTCAGGACAGTGTGACCACCCCCCTGACCCCACCTATGCAGGGACATCTACTCACCCTAGGACTCTGCCCCAGACCCAGGACAGTGTGCTCGCTCCCTGACCCTACCTAAGCGGGGACACCTGCTCACCCTAGGCCTCTGCACCAGACCCAGGACAGTGTGAGCCCACCCTGACCCTACCTAAGCAGGGACACCTACTTACCCTAGGCCTATCTGCACCAGACCCAGGACAGTGTGACCACCCCCCTGACCCCACCTATGCAGGGACATCTACTCACCCTAGGACTCTGCCCCAGACCCAGGACAGTGTGCTCAATTACTCAGGCGCCTACACTTACTTCAGCTCCCTGAGATATTTATTGTTACTTCAACTCCCTGCGATATTTATTGTTACTTCAGCTCCCTAAGATATTTATTGTTTAACTCAGCTCCCTGAGATATTTATTGTTACTTCAACTCCCTGAGATATTTATTGTTACTTCAACTCCCTGCGATATTTATCGTTACTTCAGCTCCCTGAGATATTTATTGTTACTTCAGCTCCCTGAGATACTTATCGTTACTTCAACTCCCTGAAATATTTATTGCTACTTCAGCTCCCTGAGATATTTATCGTTACTTCAACTCCCTGAAATATTTATTGTTACTTCAGCTCCCTGAGATATTTATTGTTACTTCAGCTCCCTGAGATATTTATTGTTACTTCAACTCTCTGCGATATTTATTGTTACTTCAGCTCCCTGAGATATTTATTGTTTAACTCAGCTCCCTGAGATATTTATTGTTACTTCAGCTCCCTGAGATATTTATTGTTACTTCAGCTCCCTGAGATATTTATTGTTACTTTAGCTCCCTGAGATATTTATTGTTACTTCAGCTTCCTGAGATATTTATCGTTTCTTCAAATCCCTGAGATATTTATCGTACTTCAGCTCCCTGAGATATTTATTGTTACTTCAACTCCTTGAGATATATATATTTTTTTAACAAATCTTTATTGAATTTTTTTAGACTTGTTTTACATAACCCGACCCTCCTCCCCCCCAACCACCCGACAGCTTACAGGCATTACAGTGGTTTGTATAAATATACATTTAACAAAGAATAAAATTATAGCATAGCTTCGTTTAATCTTGGTTATTCGGTACCTTCTATCCATACTCTTAGTGGATCCCAGATAGCTAGACCTTTCTTTTTCTTATTCAAACCCTTACATCTGTATATGGCTGTTTCAAAGCTATAAGTTGCAAGTAAGCGTGCCCGCCATTGTTGAACTGAAGGTGGTTGTTGGTCTAACCATGCCGACGCTAAACAAATTCTCAATATTGACATTGAAATAAATATAAATCCCCTTATTTGGGTTGGTCGAGAATCCCCTTCAACGCCCAAAACTATTTCTGCAGTTGTTATTTCAATATCTTTTTTGAAAATTTTAGAAAGAAAGATCGAAATATCCCGTCTAATAGTGTGGAGTTCTTTGCATGTAGCAAACATGTGTAATAAGTCCACTTCGGGAAGAGCACATCTTGGACATTTCGTCTCCTTACCATAACTCCATTTTGCGATCTTTTTGGGGGTGTAATATAACTGAAAGAAGGTTTTGTAAAATTGTGCTTGTAATTTGGTTGAAATTAAGATTGATTGCGAGAGGTTAAATGCAGTTTGAATGGAATTGTCGGCTATTTCTAATTTATCCTGCCATATCTGAAAATGTTTATCAAGATCATCAGGTAAATTAGTAATTAAATTATTGTAAATTTCACCAATTTTAATTGTATTATTCTTTATAATCATATCTATTATCTGTATTGTCTGAAAAGCTATGTTACCACCCCCTTTTTTCAACAGAAAGTCTCTTACTTGCAGATATTTGTAAAAATCGCGATGTTCTAGTAAAAATTTATTCTTTAATGATTCAAATGTATTAAGCCCAGATATATAAAAAAATAAACCAAGTTTTGTAATTCCTGACGTAACCCAGCGTTTCATACATGAATCTGAGAAAATTGCGGGGAGATTTTGATTGCCGTAGATGGTCGTATAATATGAAAATCTACCAATCCCCAATATTTTGCGTACGTTACTCCAAACTGAATAAATTCCTTTAAGGGTTTTGAACCGAACCTTTTTGAAATGACAGTCGTAGGTCAAACGCCAAAGATGATCTCCCGTTGCGGCCCCTAGGATAAGTTCTTGTGGGGTTGGGACTCTTCCTACAGGATTTAGAGCGGGTTTTGGGATTAGAAGCATTCTACTATAATTAAGTGTACTAGCCCACCAGTATGCTTTAGAATTGGGTAGGGCAAGTCCACCTCTATCTTTGGGTAGATTAATAAATTTCATGGCTCTTCGCGGTCTACTATACCCCCAGATAAAACGAGAAAAGATATGATCCAGTTCTGTAAAAATATGTTGGTCAAAATTAAGCAAATGCTTCTAAAGAAATATAGAAATTTAGGAAAAAATACCATTTTTATTAAGTTGCTCCTTCCAAAAATTGTTAAATGTAAATTGTGTAGTCTCCTCAGTGATAAGCTCGTTTGTTTCAAAAGTGGATTCATGTTTGAACTGACTAAGTTGTTAAGATTAGCTGCGATATTTACCCCTAGGTAGGTCGCATTTTCGACAATCCTTTCATCGACACAATTAATTTGATTATTAATGACTATTTGGGTTTTATTTTGATTTAATTTATAACCTGAAATTTCACCAAAATAGTTAGCCTCTATTTCGATTAGATTTAGAGCGTCAGTAGGGTTGGTTATAGTTAGGGCAATGTCATCAGCGTAGGCTAATGTTTTGGTGTCTCCATGAGGCGTCCTCACTGATGTTATTGCTAGGTTTGATTCTAGCCTCCGAATAAAAGGATCTATGAAAATAGCAAAAAGCAATGGGGAGCAGAGACAACCCTGCCTCGTTCCTCTTGTCACTTTAAAGTTTTCTGATATGTCCCCATTTATCACCACTGCTGCTTCTGGGTTAAGGTACATCATACGAGTTGCTTTGATAACATTTTCCCCAATTCCGCTCTTGGACATGGCTGTCCATAAGTATTGCCAGGAGACCCTATCAAACGCTTTTTCAGCATCGAGTAATATCAGTGCCATAGGTTCTCCTGCCACCTCAGTCATGTCAAAGAGTGTAATAACTCTCTGTATGTGATCGATGGTAGATCTGCCAGGAACAAATCCGTGTTGCCGAACCGATATCATTTTATGTATGAGTGGGGCAATCCGACTGGCAAGTATTTTAGAGTAGATTTTGGAATCGTTGTTTATTAGGGTGATTGGACGATAAGCCCCTAACTCGGTTGGATCTTTGTTTTTCTTTGGAAATACAATTATTTTTGCAAGTGCCCAAGATCCTGGTGGCTGTCCACCATTAAAGACCTGGGTCATCAACATTATAAGTATCTCTTTTAGCTGTTTACTGAATCTGGCATAAAATTCAGAGGGAATTCCATCAAACCCACTTGCTTTACCCGAGGGAAGACTATTAATGGATAGTAATATTTCAATCCATTGCGGAGCCTCAGCCAAGCTATCTCTATCGGTTTGGGAAAGCTGAGGCCATAAAACCGTATCCAGGTAGTCATCAATTTGGGATTGATTTTTATAAGTTTCTGTATAAAGATCTGAATAATATCTTTTAAAACAATCTCTAATTTCTCTGGGATCTTGGGTGAGGCCTTTAATAGGATCGTTAATTTCTTTAATAATACTATCCGTTTGTTCCTGTCTGGCCCAAATTGCAAGATGATGGCCAATATTTTCCATCAGCTCATAAATTTTTTGTTTGTGTTGGGTGGCTTTACTGATTGCTTTATTGGAGAGCACTTCTATAATTAGATTTTTTGTAATGGCAACATCTCTGATTGCCTCTTCGATGTTAATATTATCCCGAATTGCCATAATAAGCTCTTCCTCTTTTTTAACTAATTCATTTTGTAGGCTTTTTAATTTTAATTTTTCCTCTTGATTATTTTTAATAGAAAATCGCAGAGTTTCTCCTCTAATTCCCGCTTTAAGGGTATCCCAAACTATTTCCAGCGATGCACTGCCAAGATTATTTTCTAAAAATTCGGGGATCCAATTCTCTATGACCTTGCAATATTCTTCATTCAATAGAAGTGCCCTTTCAAAAGTCCATCTATTGTGTTTTGATTCTATTTTACAAGTGTCAAGACATATGATTAGAGGGTTATGGTCGGACAGTACCTTAGGTAGTTGATCTATGGAGCTATGTATGGCTATATCGTGTGATGCAAATATATAATCCAACCTTGCGAATTTAAGATGTGGGTTTGAAAAAAAAGTGTATCCTGGGTTATTTGGGTACTTCAATTGCCAGCAATCAGATAATCCATGTGTGTTACATAGTTCTTCAAGGGCTTTGAAAACTTTCGGTTTTCGACCTAGATACTTAAATTTGTTGTACCCCAGTGCCCAATTTAAAGGAAGATTTCAATTAAAATCGCCACATACAATCAATGGTAGTGGCCAATGGGCCAGTTCGTTAGATAGAAATTCTAAAGGGCCTGGGTCATCATCAACACACTCATATACTGAGCAGATAGTTAATTTTTTTTCCCCGCACCATAATTGCATTCGGTAATTGCCCATCGCCCAGATTTATCTGCAGTTGATTTACCAAATTGGAGACCCCCGCTACGAGCTAAAATTGCGACTCCCCGTGTTTTATTGCTCTGAGTTGTAGCAGTGATCACTTTATATCCGAGGATTTTTAAGACTGCAATTTGGGACCTTTCAACATGAGCTTCCTGGAGACAGACGATGTCTGCCCCTATTGAATTGAGACCTACAGCTGTTCTCTGTCTTTTATTTGGATCATTTAGGCCACATATGATAATGGTTAAAATTTTAATTTTACTCATTTTGAAGCTTTAAGGATACCAGTTTACCTAACCAGATCATTACGCCTGTAAGCTCTCCCCGTCTCGCTTCCCCCCCAAACCCCTTAAAACAAATTGCAACTGAATGTGTAAATGTAAAAAAAAAAGCCCGTGTCCCCTTCCCCACCCCCCAATTCCCCTAAGGGAGGCTACCTGGTTCAGGTTGAACCAGATTGTGGGCATCATTGCGGTCAGGGGGCAGCTGACCTAGCATATAGCTTTATTTCCCATAATTTTTTTTTTTTCCCTTTAACATCCCTGTGTATATTTGTGTGCTCCACTCCCTCTTTGTCATTTATATCTTACTTGTATTAACAATCCCGTTATATCTAACTAAATTTAGATTAGATAGTTTTTAGAAGATTACAGTTATTTTTTGGGTTTATTTTTAACTGGGATTGTAATTTCTCTTAAATAAGCTTCGGCTTGAATCTCGCTGGTAAAACTTCTTGTATTGCCATTAAAGATAATCTTTAACCGTGCAGGATTCTGTAAGTAAACAGTGGCGCCGATGCGTTCAAACGGTGTGAATTATTGTCTCATCCTCCACCTTCTTTCGACCGTACTGTGGGCAAAATCTAGTCTACAAAAGAACACAAAATCTTTGAATTCTCTTTTTTTTGTCGGGCGTGCAAGATCAAAGATAGCTTCACGTAACAAGAAGTTTCCAAAGTTAACAAGAAACGCACGGGGATATTGTGTTGAAGTCTGCGTTCGCTTGGGGGGTATCAAGGTGAAGCGATGGACCCGATGTATTTCCTTGTTAAAGTCCCACATTTGTAGTCCGGAAACGATTCTTTTAATAGTGTGATTATAAAGCCCCTTGGATCGTGTCCCTCAGAATTCTCAGGGATCCCAAGAAAGCGTAAGTTATTACGTCTGGCTCTGTTTTCTTGATCTTCAACCTTCGCCATTAGATCTTTAATTATGCCATCCTGTTCTTTCTCAAGTGTTTGTAGGTTAGAGACATCTTTTTCCAGATTTTCCGTGCGTGTTTCCACGGAGGCCATTCTATCCGAAATCTCTAGACAAGTTTGTCCAACTTTTTGTATTGCACCTTGAAGTTTCTGGATAGCTACGTGGTTTTTCTTATTATCGTGTTTGACATCTTCATGAAAGTTCTTGATTGATTTCAAGATATCGCAAAGGGAGAGTTCTGATTGATCTCGGTTATCATCACTTATCTCGGTTTGCATATTTTTAGATATCTTAGGTTTTCGCAAGGCCTTCCCCATAGGACTTAGATTGGTATCAAACTCTTGTGATAAAGTATTCCTTGCTTTGCAGTTTGTTTGTTCGGTGTTACTCCCTTGATCTGTGGTGTCTTCAAACATTAGTTTAGTTTGTCTCCTTTGTCTCTTTTGTCTTTCCCTTTTTCTTTCCTGTTACTTCTTTGTAGGGCTACCTCTGTTTTGTTTCTTTGCATCAGGTTCTGGTAATTCAGGGTCTGACATAATAGATTCGGAGCTTGTCTGTTCCAGTTTCTGTTGCTCACTCGAAGTTGAGATTGAGGCGCCAGTTTCGTAGATTTCAGAACCTGAACTGGAATCGAGATCGGGTTCTTGTAACACAGAGTGGAGTTTATTCTGCTCTTTATCCCGAACGGGGTTTTGAGGATAGCTGGTATAATCCAAGCCTTTAGTGACCTTGGTATTAGAACGGTCAGAACGGAGACTGATGCCGGTACTCGGTTTTTTGAAAGTTGCGATGACCGTTGTTATTGATGTTGGAATTTCTATTCCTTGTGCCCCTGTTTGTACAGGTATGGTCTTATATTGTTCGTCAGGTTCATTTGATCCGTTTGATTCGTGTGTTTCATTTGATTCCGTTTGTGCGATGCTCAGCGCTTCTCTCGCACAAGGCAGGCTCTCTGTACACACACTAGTTAGGGGGCTAGCTCCCTTTGCCCCTAGCCCTGTGTTGCTAGGTTTCGGATCAGGACTGGGTTGGCAATATCCCTCCACAGGGCTGGAAGATATTTTGGCCACAGTATTAAAGATGTTTGATATTCGGGGTTGGGCAATATCTGATTGTCTGCTGCTTCTTGCGGCAGCTTTAAAAAATTTTAATTGTTTGCAGCCGTTTCGCTTTTTTCTCTAGCAAATAAGTCGTATCTCTACCTTCATGATCGTCCCCGACCTTATGCATGTCCTTTTCCTTATCCTTATCCTTATTTTTATCTTTCTCTTTACCTTTCAATTTAGCTATAACTTTGATTTTGGCCTTTTCCTTCTCCATTTCCATATCTTTCTCTCTTTCTCTCCCCATCTTGACCTTCAGCCCTCTTGTTTCTGGGCGGGTATGGCCACTGTAAATCTCCTGGGTGGGCTGAGTAGGCTTAGTGAGCTGAGTAAGGGCATCTTGACACCCCAATAGGTCCCCTTCAATATTAGTGTCGTTTTCCAGCTCTAGGTCTAGGTCAGTCCTTTGCTCCCTCTGCTCCGGGCCCTGCTCCATATTTTTAGGTGATTTTGTGTTTGGATAGGTGATTATCGTCTTAATCGTTGCCCCTCGCTCTTGTTTACTCTTATTCAAGCACTCACCTCCAAACAGATTACGTAGTAGTAGTCGGAGTTGCTGCCACCTCCACTTGCCGAGCATCGCTGTCCCAGCAAACAGTGTATGCCCCAGGAGGCAGGAAAAGCGAGAGCCGAAGCGCAGCATCAACCAGCACCATCCGCCAATCGCTGGAGCGCTCACTGCGGGGCCAACGTCAGCTCGGAACGCCGTAGGATCACCGAAGGCCAGCCGTAGCAGAGGTAGACACAACCGCAAGTCGTCACTGCCACGAACAGTTCCGGCGGACAAGTTGACAGGTTAGACTCCATTAGACTCTGGTTGGACTCTGGTTGGACTCCGGGGGTTCTTTGCCGTAAACACAAACACAAACGGTTGTAGATATTGCTGGTCTCGGTGCACGATGTTCATTATGCTGATTAAGCGGGTTTTCGGACACTGTGTGCCTCCCTGTAACCGCTGTAACCGCTGTAGATAGTTGCAGCCGCTGTAGACGCTGTAAATATCTGCTATGTAACAGGTAGCATAACTTATCCTCATTTAGAATCACAAATCACAAAAGGGCTCGGTGAAGGGTTTCACAAAGTTTGTAAAACTCGTAAGATTACATGAGCGCGTTCAAAGCCGTCATGCCATCAATACGCCATCAAAGCGCCGTCAATACAATACACACGAGAGAGGTGCATTCAGGTCAGCCTATGCCTGCTCACACTCCAGATCACAATGACGCCATCTTGCCTCCAAAGCACGTCAACCTTCAGATATTTATCGTTACTTCAGCTCCCTGAGATATTTATCGTACTTCAGCTCCCTGAGATATTTATCGTTACTTCAGCTCCCTGAGATATTTATCGTTACTTCAGCTCCCTGAGATATTTATCGTTTCTTCAAATCCCTGAGATATTTATCGTACTTCAGCTCCCTGACATATTTATTGTTACTTCAAATCCCTGACATATTTATTGTTACTTCAGCCTGAGATATTTATTGTTACTTCAGCTTCCTGAGATATTTATCATTTCTTCAAATCCCTGATATATTTGTTACTTCAGCTCCCTGATTGAGAAATTGATTGACCTGTGCGCCTTCATCTCTGAAAAAGACACTTTTGAAAAACAAAGAAGGAAGGATTCTTCCCTTTAGATGCTTCTGCTGTGAGAAAATTTAAAGAAAATCTGTAACAGCAAGAAACATTTGTACCACGACAAAAAAAAGTATTGCAAAATAAGTATCGTGTGAGATCTCTAATTGCTGAAGGGTCTTTTATGTGCAATAATAACTGTCCTGAAGATGGTCTGACGGATTGATGCCACCCAAGACCGAAACGTCGACTACATCATCTATTTTCACAATATCTGCTATACACAGTAGATCATTTTCTCAGGATAGAGATATATCTCTGTTTAAATGTATTGAAATAGATGTTTTTCTTATGAATTGTGGTTATGATTTGACCCTTTTTCATGTTCTATTGCTGAACCAATGTTCTTTGTACTCCTTTTAACTTGATCTATATATAAAAATATTTGTGTTTTCTTCACCAAAAAGATTTCCCGTGTTTTTAGCTTTTTATATTTAATGATTGAATCAGTTGATTAATACTCTTGATTGGTGTTAATTTTGAAAATACACCTGCGAATCAATTTTTGTTGAATCATATAATTAGATATTTTAGTTGAAACAAAATCCCTTATTGATTAAAGAAATCACAAATAGATGCTGGCAGCCTCTGCCCCACTGCGAAAGTGCAGAGTTGTGAAATGCAAAATAAAAGAGTGCTTCTGGTTGTCTTGCTGTTTTCGTGTAGGCAAGAAAGTGGTAAAGAGTCTAGAGGGTGAGAGGGCAGAGATGCCTTACCGATGCAAATGCAGGCATCTCACTGGCAGACTACCCGGACAGTGAGAGCAGCAACAGTTAGACGTGTGACGTGTCTAAAGACGCTCAGAAAGGAAGAATCAGACCCCATCACCGCTCTGTCCAACCTCGGCCTCGGATGTGGTGGGATTCAGTCGGTGCGCTTGCACCACTCGTGTGAAACGCCCTGCTTGAACACATGCAGCACGGGCTGCAGGTGCTGCCCCTTGTGGGCCGCCAGCACGGTGAGGTTCAGAGGAGTGCCCGCACATGCGGCCACCTTGTGACCCTGGGCACAATTGTCAAAAAGCCTCCGCAGTCGTGGCGGACGCCGTGGCGGAATGTCCACAATGAGGGGTCTACACGGGAAGTGTTGGTGTCGTGTGGTGGGTCTGGCGCAGTGTTTTAAGTGGGCAGGTACTGTCCAGTACTGAGCACCTGCACTTTTCAGCTCTGGATAGTACCGGCACTTCTCTGGGGATCAGGTGCTCTGAATGGAGTCTGTATTTCCATGTAAAGCACAGGTCTGGGGGTGTTTCACGTGTTGTGGTGTATGTGTCGCCGCACGGTGTGGCTCCTGGTAGGAGATGTCAGGCACAGGCTGAGTGTGGGTACCCGTCCGCCGATGCAGGCTTTGATTGGCGGGTTGGGGGTTCAAAGAGCGGGGTGAAGTTTGAAGTTAGATGTGTTACCGCGGCGCCATGTAGTTTCAGAGCTGAGTCTGTGCTGGTGAGTGTATAATCGGTGCATGGCACTGAGTTGGTAAGTTCTCCATCAGGGCACGGTCCTGCCAGGGTGACCTGCTTGCATCAGGGCCTTGGCTTTAGGTTTCTGTTCTTCCTGCTGAATCCACTGGATCACGTTCCTGTTCTGACACATTTCTGCTTCCGCCCACGTCCCCCGCACGTATCCTCTTCCTCCACCCCTCCCCCCCCGCTGCCTTTTTTCTTCCCACCCTTCAGCCATTGTGCAGCAGTGATGGTCAGAACTGCCCAGCACGTTCAGAACCCCTTATACCCTGGGGGGGGGGGGCACCAGGCAGTATTGGGGGGGTGAGATGTCACATGTTCCCTACTGACCAGGCGGTTCTGTACTTGGTCTGAGGTAGACATTGGGGCATCAATAGCTCAGTGGAGGAGTCAAGGGTCTGTGGAGATCCCATGTCACTGTCCTCGACCGCTCCGTTGAGGGTCACTGGAGGTCCCACGTCACTGGCCTCTATCACTCCGTTGAGGGTCTCTGAGGTCCCACATCACTGGCCTCATTCACTCTGTTGAGGGTCTCTGGAGGTCTCATGTCACTGTCCTGTATCGCTCTGTTGAGTGTCTCTGGAAGTCCCATGTCACTATCCTATATCGCTCCGTTGAGGGTCTCTGGAGAGATAACGTCTCTGTCCGCTATCACTCAGTTGAGGGTCTCTGGAGGTCCCACGTCACTGTCCTCGACTGCTCCGTTGAGGGTCTCTGGAGGTCCCACGTCACTGTCCTCTATTGCTCCGTTGATGGTCTCTGGAGGTTCCATGTCACTGCCCTCTATCTCTCCTTGGTGTTAACATTGGAGTATAAGGGAGTTCTGTGGTCTCTTGTTAGGTCTGGCTAAAGACAGCTTGCTGGTTTCAGATGTCATACTATTACAATAAACAGAGTGCAGCTTTGGGACCACCCCCTTCGGTCTTTAGTGGCTTTCAGTCTGCCTCCTCCGGCCATTGGTGGCTTTGAGTCTGCACCATTCAGCCTTTGATGGCTTTGAGTCCGCCTCCTTCGGCCATTGGTGGCTTTGAGTCTGCCCCCTTCAGCCTTTGGTGGCTTTGAGTCCACCTCCTTCAGCCATTGGTGGCTTTGAGTCCGCCTCCTTCAGCCAAAGGTGGCTTTGAGTCCGCCTCCTTCAGCCATTGGTGACTTTAAGTCTGCCTCCTTCAGCCATTGGTGGCTTTGAGTCCGCCTCCTTTGGCCATTGCTTTATTGAAGTGTCTTTCCCATGTAGATCTGCCCCCTGCCGTATTGGGCAGTTTTACATTTTGTGTTGGTGACTGGGGAAGAAGCGCGTGTCTGCTCTTCCTGCCTACGGTTGCAGTGGGGGTGGATGCGGCTAACGTTTGCTATGCGCTCTTTGGTCTCCTTTTTAAGGCGAGTGGCTCCTTCCCATGGTATTGATAGGGGAACCACCTAATACTGAGCTGGCATTATGGGTCCTGTGATGGGCATAGATATGTGGTTTGTAGCTAATTGTCTACTTAAGGAGCTGTATGTCTTCTCACTGCATTGTACTTATATAGAAGAGCGCCACCTTGTGTCTGTGTAAAGACCAGAGTTCCCTACCACATATTGTATTGTATTGTATTGTAATTGCATTTCTATAGTGCTTACTACCCCTGACGAGGCTACAAGCACGCTAATCCGGAACCGATAAAGGATTAGTGTTGAATTAGTGTAGCGGAATAAGAAAGTCATTTAAGTGGTGGATAGGTTCGTCAAATATTTGGATTCAGCAGGATAGCGGATGGATAGAAGAGGGAACAAGGTTTGTATTTATATAGCGCTTGTATCACAACAAAAAGCGCCCCTTTGCCAGACCATGAAAGAATACAGTGGAGTGTGTGTGTCACGAGAATGCGTCACTTCAGTGAGAAAAAGGAACAAGCATTTACAATGCAATGGTCTCGGCATTGGTAAAGTTAGAGCTATTGGCACTGCTCATGACATTATTTTTGTTTATGTTTTTGTTTTTAAAACATTTAAAGAAACGGCATTGTTATTTACAACGTCAATAGCTTAATCACTCTCAAATGCGAGACCTATTGCGGATTAGCGAGTGTGACAGTAGGAAAGGAGATGACATAACAGAATGCCAGGAGGGCACAGAAGAAGCTGCAGACGGTGCAGGAGAAGGCATCTTGGGAGCCGGCCAGGGTGGCCAGAAAGCAGCGTGGAGAGATGTGTCTGGGGTTCAGAGTGTGGAGAGCTGTGGCGAAGTAGTTATGCTGGTAGAAAGGACCAAAAGTGCAGTGGCTGGACTGGCCATTGGCGCACGTCTGTGCGAGAGTCAGCTGTGGCTGCCATTAAGAAGGTCCAGGGGAGCGGGGAGGGGGGGGGGGGTTGAAATCATAGAGGGCTGGGCAGGAGCATGCAGCAGGAGAATGCGGCAGGCAGTGGAGGGCAGGTGAAGGTAGGCAACCCGTGAAGGAGGGTGAGCACAATCGGAAAAAATGCTATAAGGTGAGAAAGAGCGAGAAAGGGTGAAAACAGTCAAAAGTGGTAAAAAGAAACGCAAATGTGAGGCAGTGGAGATAGTGAGGGGAAAAAGGAGCAAAAAAGCAACAAGTTGTCGCAAAAGCAGAGCATGGAGAGTGAAAACAGTGCAAAAAGGCACACAGGAAGGAGTGGATAATGTGGCGAAAAGGGGCAAGAGAAAGAGCAGAGAGTCCGAAGAAGCACAAAGAGGCAAGTGCTGAGAGGCAAAGGGTGAGGCAGAGAAAAGGAGGCAGCCTAAGAAGCAAGCAGGAGGCTAGGAGTACCCTGCCCAAAGCTGCAGGGGCATTCGGTGGCTCAAAGGGCTGAGCCAATGCAATCACGAGAGGAAACCGGCAGGGCTGGGCAACGTCTCCTCAATATGACTTTAATATAACACTGCAGCATTAGGCATAAGACTACACGGCAAAGCAACAGAAAAGGAGGCAGCCGAAGAAGCAAGCAGGAGGCTAGGAGTACCCTGCCCGAAGCTGCAGGGGCATTCGGTGTCTCAAAGGGCTGAGCCAATGCAATCACGAGAGGAAGCCGGCAGGGCTGGGCAACGTCTCCTCAATACCACTCTAATATAACACTGCAGCATTAGGCATAAGACTACACGGTAGAGCAACAGAATGAAGAATAGGATACAATGCAACAGCGGAGCATTAGTAATATGACTGCAGTGTAAAGCTGCTGCATGAGGAAAAGAAGTATAGACCCTCCAGCTCTGCACAGGTGAGATAAAGCGAGAGACGATGGTCCTGATGAGAAGGGACCCGTGTAGGGCTGAATGCGATAATTATCACATTCCAGCACTGAAGTGTTTAGATGCATCTGATGCGATAATGTTAGCCTATTCCGATGTTTTAAGGACCAACGCGTGGATTTTTGTGCTCACTGCTCCAAAATCAACTTGCTACACCAAATATGGAGTCTTTTCCCCTTTGTTAAATTCTAGCAGGATTTCCCAGCCAAAATGTAACAAAAGGGTAAGTAAGATACTTATCGCACCTCTCAACTATCACGTGCATCATCAGTACTTGTGACTGTAATCCTTGCGCAAATAGGACATTTGTAATCAAGCTATAGATGTGTCTTAATCAATGGGCACACAGGATACCCATCTGTCCGTTACTTCAACGATAGAACAGTGAAACAGATTCGGTCTACTCACGAAATTTGGTGCAAAATGCCGCTATAAATGCAGTTGTGTGCCTGAAAATTTCCTTTTTATGCCGCAAAATTTTCAAATCAATGCCACAATATCCTGGCGGTGCCTGACAATTATGATCGTAAGTACGCAGTAACTGTGCAAGACTGCACTACTCTTGCGCCTGCCATGGAATTAACCCAGGACACACCCTGTAGTAGCGTTTAATTATCCCATTTCACATGACTGGACCCCCCTAACACACCGACTCCATGCCACTCGACACCTCGAGCACTGCAAAGAATGCAGCTCTTTCTCGGCTCATCCACACCGTGCAGCTCCTAACACCCCCCCCCCCACACACACACCCCACCCCAAATAAATCAATGTAAGATTGCGGCTGCCTTCGCAGCCCACATAGGAGACCCCGTTCAGTGACAGGCTTTACTCCCCTCCTCCATTCACTGAAATCGCAGATGTGCTCGTTACACGACACCCTCCTCTTTGCCTTCACCCCAAGTAGCAAGGTCCTCACCACCAGTACCCCCGCCTTCCCTATCACCCACAGGCTTTGCTATTCCTTTATTGGCTGCGATAGTCGACCACCCAGGAAAGTGGCCAATCAGAGGAGCAACTGCGTCACCCCAGACTGGGAGGCATCAGGCCTGGCTAAAACTCCAGCCCAAGCCGTGACCCTCGTAACGGCTTAAGGCGCATTGTCTGCAAAGGAGCAAAGACAGCAGTAGCCGGTGAAGAGGATTCGAGTCCCTCTGGGTGGCTCCAATCCTCCTCCTACTCCCGGCGCTACACAAAAGAGCTTGCACTCACTCCATCTCCAGCACTCCATAAAGAAAAGTTCACCGACAAAGGAGGCCGCGTGTTTTCTTCTCTAGTCCCCCTGGAGTGCCAGGCAGCCTACTGGTGCCAGATGCGGGCCCCTTAACTGGGAGACCGCGAGAACAACATTCCGCAGGACTTTTTCATTGGGGAATTACAGCCCCTCAGTGTCTGACACGGGTTTCCAGAGCGGCGGACTCCCTAGCCAGTAAATTCATGGGTCCGTTAAAGGGATTCTGAAGTTTTCATTACAACGGTCTCATCTACATCCCGATTACTGGCATGTGCAGTATGTTGCTTTTCAGCCATTTACGCACTCTGTAGTTTTCCCCCACCATCTGACAATATTTTCTCACGAACGCTAGTTGGAATTGAAAAAAGATGCCAATTTTATTCCCATCGGGAACGAACTTTAAATCGCGTTGTCTTGCGACTTTGAAAGTGGATGGGTGCTGGCTACCTTCTTCCCTTGAAGCAACTTAAGAGGAGCAAAATTCCCCATTTGAAAGTGAAAGTTCACACGAAGAAAACTGCGACCTATGAGCGCTCACTGTATAATTTATAAGAAATACATGACGCTCACAAGCGGGACATGCACATTTACACACTGATAGCCCCTACAAAGCAATCCACATGAGCAACAACGTGCAGCCACTTTTCGAAAACCAGAACATGGTCAAGATGTTATCAGAGGGAAAGGAGAGCGAAGGTAGAGGAGCAAGCAGCGAGTGAGCTGTTAACACACACATGGAAAGCACGGATACCAGTGACGTGTCTATTACAGCGAAAGAGGCCAGTAAGCTCCCATTACACAGTACTTAAAGAGATGGCATATGGCAAAAGCCGCTGGGATTTGGTGATTCTGCGGATATGCTGGTTTAAAATTACCTCCAAAAACTTGTGCTGTGCTTTTAGAACACACTCGAACAAGCACACCACTGCCTTTCTCCGAGGCGAAGCAGAAATGCCTCGGAGAAAGGCAGCGGCGTTTCCGGATTCGGGGGCGTGTTTTTCTGTTCTCTCCTCTTGCCATTGGCTGGAGGAGATAATGAGAAAAGTAGCAAAAAACATGCCCCTAAATCCGAAAAGGACGGGGCCTGTTCGGAGAGACAAACCTCTTCTCCAATGGCTGGCCAGCATTTAAGAGGCCAGCCAATGGAGAAGAGGAGAGAAGAGGGGCAGGTTCAAGCCCCTCTTCTCCAAAACGTTAAATCTCGGAGCGAGACTGCGCAAGCTCAGCCTTCGAGCCGAGACCTAAAAATGGTACCAAAAGCCGGGTACGAGCAGACTGCAATAGGTAATCAGATGGTTTGGACCCCTTGACGGAAGTGTGACTACAGGGCCAACCTCCCTCCGTTCGCCGTGGGGCCTGAATAATACCCCCACCTTGGTGCCATTGACTTGGCAAGTATCACTGCCTTTAGCATGCCTAAAAAATTATTTTGCTGTGCATTACTTAATATTCTTGTAAAAAAGACGTCAACGGGGGAGAATGTCTGAGACCGTTTCTGGCCAGAAGGGTAGGCAGAAACATGTTGGCACAATAAGGGTAATCGGACCGTCAAATCCCACCTGCCCCTTATATAGTCTATTTTTAATCCTTTCCCATCCTCCCCGCTAATAAAGGGATACCTTTGGAATGGGCGAGGAATTTTTAATTGTAGCTCCCCTGGCTAGTAATATACAAAGAGCTTTATGGAATGCGGTCGAGCCCACCCTGACCCGTAGGCGTGGGGGTGAACCCCATGATGAAGCATGCCTCAACTCGAGCAGGTGATGGTTGGAGATAAAAAAGGATTCTTTTTCCTTTTCCCCACTTTTCACTGAAGTGGTGTACAGTCGTGACGCACACACTCCACCATATTTCCTCATCTGGCAGAAGGATACTTTTTGAAGTGACGTGTATTGCCCCGGGATAACGTATCCCCTGCATCCCTTGATATACATGAAGTCTCCCGAGCCTTCTGGTGGACATGTCATCCGACCCGCAACACCTCAGTTTAAGGAATTCACTACCACATGTACACAACCCTGTGACTCTTTGCTTTTGCTCCAGATTGCAGCATTTTGCCCCCATGAGTGAGCTATGATGTGCCACCAAGAAGAGACCGTTTGTGCCTAGATGAGAGCACCCACTGGGCTCCTCCTTTTACCCACCAGGGGCTGTATTTCACCAAGTGCCCCAGGGGCACAACAGGTGTGTGTCTGCTTTATGAGTCCCTGGAGTACTTTGATGCTACAGAAAGGGCTGCGGACACTTGTGCAGCCTCTCCTGTAGTACAGATCGCACCAGCGCTCTATATGCCCCGTGCGATCTCAAAAAGTGGGCGGGGCTCCCGTATGTCATGGGGTTATGTCCCAACATAAATGAGAGAAACACTTTGCTTCAGTGGCCGTGCTATATTACAAGCGCAGGGACAGAGGCAAAGGAGCTGTCAGAAGGTACGCTGACTGCGTGTGACACTGAGGTGGTGTCCAGTCAGTGCACATCCCAAGAGAGACCCTTGAAAGTGAGAAAAGGGGCTCCCATGCACCACCGATGAATCACTCAGCAGGCTGGTGCAACCCCTTATTGTGTTTGCTTACAAGAAGATCGCTAGCCTGCTTGAAATGCAGGTCGGCAGCCGCCTGCACAGTGAAAGGTGGACCAGAAACTTCAAACAGCCAGCCAGTCTTTCACTAGTGCACTGCTCTCAGTGCAGGCGCGGGTGCGCACTCGCCCTGGCAACACCACATTCATTGTGTTATGGTACACTGACCCACTCTGCACCTGGCACACCCAGTTAAAGGTGCACTGTGGAACAGGCCGGGGCAGGGCTCCCTGTCTGTAGCACGTCTTTCACTAGTGCACTGCTCTCAGTGCAGACACGGGTTCGCACTCGCCCTGGCAACACCACATTCACTGTGTTATGGTATACTGACCCACTCTGCACCTGGCACACCCAGTTAAAGGTGTGCTGTGGCACAGGTGAGGAAGGGCTCCCTGTCTGTAGCACGTCTTTAACTAGTGCACTGCTCCCAGTGCAGACACGGGTTCACACTTGCATTGAGAACACCGCATTTATTGTGATACGGTACACTGACCTACTCTGCACCTGGCACACCCAGTTAAAGGTGCGCTGTGGCACAGGCCGGGGCAGGGCTCCCTGTCTGTAGTATGTCTTTCACTAGTGCACGGCTCCCAGTGCAGACACGGGTTCACACGTGCATTGGGAACACTGCATTCACTGTGATACATTACACTGACCCACTCTGCACCTGGCACTCCCTGTCAAAGGTGCACTGCGGCACAGGCCGGGGCAGGGATCCCTGTCTGTAGTATGTCTTTCACTAGTGCACGGCTCCCAGCGCAGACGTGGGTTTACACTTGCATTGGGAACACCGCATTCACTGTGATACATTACACTGACCCACTCTGCACCTGGCACACCCAGTTAAAGGTGTGCTGTGGCACAGGTGAGGAAGGGCTCCCTGTCTGTAGCACGTCTTTCACTAGTGCACTGCTCTCAGTGAAGACACGGGTTCGCACTAGCACTGGGAACACCACATTCATTGTGATACGGTACAATGACCCACTCTGCACCTGGCGCACCCAGTGCACAGGTGCACTGTGGCACAGGTGAGGAAGGGCTCCCTGTCTGTAGTATGTCTTTCATT
This sequence comes from Triturus cristatus, assembly GCF_964204655.1. NCBI lineage: Eukaryota > Metazoa > Chordata > Amphibia > Caudata > Salamandridae > Triturus > Triturus cristatus. Next base: position 29,119,827 of record NC_140581.1, read on the forward strand.
AGTGCACTGCTCCCAGTGCAGACATGGGTTCACACTTGCATTGGGAACACTGCATTCACTGTGATACATTACACTGACCCACTCTGCACCTGGCACACCCTGTTAAAGGTGCACTGCGGCACAGGCCGGGGCAGGGCTCCCTGTCTGTAGTATGTCTTTCACTAGTGCACGGCTCCCAGCGCAGACGTGGGTTTACACTTGCATTGGGAACACCGCATTCACTGTGATACATTACACTGACCCACTCTACACCTGGCACACCCAGTTAAAGGTGCGCTGCATGCAGAGGCCGGGGCAGGGCTCCCTGTCTGTAGCACATCTTTCACTAGTGCACTGCTCCCAGTGCAGACACGGGTTCACACTTGCATTGGGAACACCGCATTCATTGTGATACGGTACACTGACCTACTCTGCACCTGGCACACCCAGTTAAAGGTGCGCTGTGGCACAGGCCGGGGCAGGGCTCCCTGTCTGTAGTGTGTCTTTCACTAGTGCACGGCTCCCAGTGCAGACACGGGTTCACACTTGCATTGGGAACACTGCATTCACTGTGATACATTACACTGACCCACTCTGCACCTGGCACACCCTGTCAAAGGTGCACTGCGGCACTGGCTGGGGCAGGGCTCCCTGTCTGTAGTATGTCTTTCACTAGTGCACGGCTCCCAGCGCAGACGTGGGTTTACACTTGCATTGGGAACACTGCATTCACTGTGATACACTACACTGACCCACTCTACACCTGGCACACCCGGTTAAAGGTGCACTGCGGCACAGGCCGAGGCAGGGCTCCCTGTCTGTAGTATGTCTTTCACTAGTGCACGGCTCCCAGTGCAGACACGGGTTCACACTTGCATTGGGAACACTGCATTCACTGCGATACATTACACTGACCCACTCTGCACCTGGCGCACCCTGTCAAAGGTGCACTGCGGCACAGGCCGGGGCAGGGCTCCCTGTCTGTAGTATGTCTTTCACTAGTGCACGGCTCCCAGTGCAGACACGGGTTCACACTTGCATTGGGAACACCGCATTCACTGTGATACGGTACACTGACCTACTCTGCACCTGGCACACCCAGTTAAAGGTGCGCTGTGGCACAGGTGAGGAAGGGCTCCCTGTCTGTAGCACATCTTTCACTAGTGCACTGCTCTCAGTGCAGACACGGGTTCGCACATGCACTGGGAACACCACATTCATTGTGATATGGTAGAATGACTCACTCTACACCTGGCACACCCAGTTAAAGGTACACTGTGGCACAGGTGAGGAAGGGCTCCCTGTCTGTAGCACGTCTTTCACTAGTGCACGGCTCCCAGTGCAGACACGGGTTCACACTTGCATTGGGAACACTGCATTCACAGTGATACGGTACACTGATCCACTCTACACCTGGCACACCTAGTTAAAGGTGCACTGTGGCACAGGTGAGTTAGGGCTCCCTGTCTGTAGCACGTCTTTCACTAGTGCACTGCTCTCAGTGCAGACACGGGTTCGCACTTGCACTGGGAACACCGCATTCATTGTGATATGGTAGAATGACCCACTCTACACCTGGCACACCCAGTTAAAGGTGCGCTGTGGCACAGGTGAGGAAGGGCTCCCTGTCTGTAGAACGTCTTTCACTAGTGCACTGCTCTCAGTGCAGACACGGGTTCACACTTGCATTGGGAACACTCCATTCACTGTGATACGGTACACTGACCCACTTTGCACCTGGCACACCCAGTTAAAGGTACACTGTGGCACAGGTGAGGAAGGGCTCCCTGTCTGTAGCACGTCTTTCACTAGTGCACGGCTCCCAGTGCAGACACGGGTTCACACTTGCATTGGGAACACTGCATTCACTGTGATACGGTACACTGACCCACTCTACACCTGGCACACCCAGTTAAAGGTGCACTGCAGCACAGGCCGGGGCTGGGCTCCCTGTCTGTAGTATGTCTTTCACTAGTGCATGGCTCCCAGTGCAGACACGGATTTGCACTTGTACTGGGGACACCGCATTCACTGTGATACATTACACTGACCCACTCTGCACCTGGCACACCCAGTTAAAGGTGCGCTGTGGCACAGGTGAGGAAGGGCTCCCTGTCTGTAGCACGTCTTTCACTAGTGCACTGCTCTCAGTGCAGACACGGGTTTGCACTTGCATTGGGAACACCGCATTCACTGTGATGCGGTACACTGACCCACTCTGCACCTGGCACACCCTGTCAAAGGTGCACTGCGGCACAGGCCGGGGCAGGGCTCCTTGTCTGTAGTATGTCTTTCACTAGTGCACGGCTCCCAGTGCAGACGCGGGTTCGCACTTGCATTGGGAACACTGCATTCACTGTGATACATTACACTGACCCACTCTGCACCTGGCACACCCTGTCAAAGGTGCACTGCGGCACAGGCCGGGGCAGGGCTCCCTGTCTGTAGTATGTCTTTCACTAGTGCACGGCTCCCAGCGCAGACGTGGGTTTACACTTGCATTGGGAACACTGCATTCACTGTGATACATTACACTGACCCACTCTGCACCTGGCACACCCTGTCAAAGGTGCACTGCGGCACAGGCCGGGGCAGGGCTCCCTGTCTGTAGTATGTCTTTCACTAGTGCACGGCTCCCAGCGCAGACGTGGGTTTACACTTGCATTGGGAACACCGCATTCACTGTGATACATTACACTGACCCACTCTACACCTGGCACACCCAGTTAAAGGTGCGCTGCGGCACAGGCCGGGGCAGGGCTCCCTGTCTGTAGTATGTCTTTCACTAGTGCACGGCTCCCAGCGCAGACGTTGGTTTGCACTTGCACTGGGGACACCGCATTCACTGTGATACATTACACTGACCCACTCTACACCTGGCACACCCAGTTAAAGGTGCGCTGTGGCACAGGTGAGGAAGGGCTCCCTGTCTGTAGCACGTCTTTCACTAGTGCACGGCTCTCAGTGCAGACACGGGTTCACACTTGCATTGGGAACACCGCATTCACTGTGATACATTACACTGACCCACTCTGCACCTGGCACACCCTGTCAAAGGTGCACTGCGGCACAGGCCGGGGCAGGGCTCCCTGTCTGTAGTATGTCTTTCACTAGTGCATGGCTCCCAGTGCAGACACGGGTTCACACTTGCATTGGGAACACTGCATTCACTGTGATACATTATCACTGACCCACTCTGCACCTGGCACACCCAGTTAAAGGTGCGCTGTGGCACAGGTGAGGAAGGGCTCCCTGTCTGTAGCACGTCTTTCACTAGTGCACTGCTCTCAGTGCAGACACGGGTTTGCACTTGCATTGGGAACACCGCATTCACTGTGATGCGGTACACTGACCCACTCTGCACCTGGCACACCCTGTCAAAGGTGCACTGCGGCACAGGCCGGGGCAGGGCTCCTTGTCTGTAGTATGTCTTTCACTAGTGCACGGCTCCCAGTGCAGACGCGGGTTCGCACTTGCATTGGGAACACTGCATTCACTGTGATACATTACACTGACCCACTCTGCACCTGGCACACCCTGTCAAAGGTGCACTGCGGCACAGGCCGGGGCAGGGCTCCCTGTCTGTAGTATGTCTTTCACTAGTGCACGGCTCCCAGCGCAGACGTGGGTTTACACTTGCATTGGGAACACTGCATTCACTGTGATACATTACACTGACCCACTCTGCACCTGGCACACCCTGTCAAAGGTGCACTGCGGCACAGGCCGGGGCAGGGCTCCCTGTCTGTAGTATGTCTTTCACTAGTGCACGGCTCCCAGCGCAGACGTGGGTTTACACTTGCATTGGGAACACCGCATTCACTGTGATACATTACACTGACCCACTCTACACCTGGCACACCCAGTTAAAGGTGCGCTGCGGCACAGGCCGGGGCAGGGCTCCCTGTCTGTAGTATGTCTTTCACTAGTGCACGGCTCCCAGCGCAGACGTTGGTTTGCACTTGCACTGGGGACACCGCATTCACTGTGATACATTACACTGACCCACTCTACACCTGGCACACCCAGTTAAAGGTGCGCTGTGGCACAGGTGAGGAAGGGCTCCCTGTCTGTAGCACGTCTTTCACTAGTGCACGGCTCTCAGTGCAGACACGGGTTCACACTTGCATTGGGAACACCGCATTCACTGTGATACATTACACTGACCCACTCTGCACCTGGCACACCCTGTCAAAGGTGCACTGCGGCACAGGCCGGGGCAGGGCTCCCTGTCTGTAGTATGTCTTTCACTAGTGCATGGCTCCCAGTGCAGACACGGGTTCACACTTGCATTGGGAACACTGCATTCACTGTGATACATTATCACTGACCCACTCTGCACCTGGCACACCCTGTCAAAGGTGCACTGCGGCACAGGCCGGGGCAGGGCTCCCTGTCTGTAGTACGTCTTTCACTAGTGCACGGCTCCCAGTGCAGACACGGGTTCACACTTGCACTGGGAACACTGCATTCATTGTGATACTTACAACGCAGTGTTCACATCATACAAAATTCTATCACAAAATATTAAAAAATATAAATATTTCATATATTAAAAAATAAGCATATAAAATAGATACATTGATACTCAACACAATCATTACATTAAACACACTCAGCAGGGGGACAATACATGAAACATGAATCAGAGAAGGATGACCGTTCAAAATACCTCTGTCCACAGGTCATCGAACAAAGAGTTGAAGTCATCCAGCTCAATCCGATCCTGTCTCTACAGTATAGAGTTTTTGATTTATTCATCGACACGTTTTGGTGCTATTCATATATTTAAAACCACCTTCCTCAGGACATCGCAATATAACCAAAGGTCCTCCCTGCTTCGGCAAGAGATGTCCAGCAAGTAGCCTCAGGATTTCGTGTTCTTTATCCTAAACCAACCTTCGGTATACAATAGGTATGCCTACATGTATCTTCTGCTCAGGCACTGACCTCATCGATTGACTCTCGGTTCTCACTTAAAGTAGTTCATCTCACAGAGAATCCTGACTGGTGCAGATCGCGTGGTAGGATCTTTGCGTGCCACGCGGGTGTATCACCAAGGAAGGTGTGTGGTGCCAGCGATACCCCGCACTGTACATGTGAGGCGTCTGGATCAAGCCTAAGAGAATCTACGGGGAAGGCGAGGACCGCCCGGTTCCGGCTGTGCCCGCCTGGCCCGCGCCTATTGGTATGCTCTCCCGATATGGAAAACCAGTCTGGAGTAGATGCTCCCTATGGATCCATCTACCCTGACCTTACCTCCGCTCCATGTCACTTCGCTAGCGGGGCTTAGACTTGCAGCAGTGCTTAATTTGTAAAAAATGAAGTGCCAGGGCCCTCGTGCGAGGACCACTGTAGCTTGTACTGACTGTACCAACACAAGTACTGACCATCACATTCCTATAAGTGTGACAATTCACACCATCCAGGAACTCATCACTGTAAGGATGGCCTGGGTAGCAGGGATTGATCCTTTTCAATGTATATTGAATTAATAAACGACTGTTGTAGTGTTCAGACTGCGTCACCATGTGGCAGACTGTCATCAGTGCCGGTGTTGACAATAAAGTCCTTGTGCCGAGCACCGGAAGCCACCGGCCCAAATGAAGCACTGTCTCGCGGCCTGGAAGTTGAAAGGGTTAAAGTATAGGGGTCTTTCGGATCCGTTGGCCAGGGCTATTTCGTCTTCGAGGAGATCTTCCACATTAAGATCCAACGGATCCTGAGCTGCAACTCCCTCCCCTGGTCCCCCCCCCCCCCCCCCCCCGCCCCCCAGCGCCTTGAGACCCTCACGGGTGAGTAGCGCGCTCTAAAAACCCATGATTGTTTGATTGATCGGTTAGGATCCTACTGTAAGCGTGGGGATGTATCCAGGCAGGGGCGGTGTATGGCAAAGAATGGAATCCCTCGCTCCACGGAGGGGGTTCACGTCCTTTCTTTCACACAGGGTGTGTTTGAGCTGGGTTTAGAGTCTCAGCGTGGGCAGCTTTAAGGGCAGCTAGAGGTTCCGTGGGTGAACCTGTCGAATGAACAAGGTTCGGTCCAAAGAGGTTTTAAAGGTTCTTACAACATCCTCCCACCACCCTGTCCTTCCAGGACTCTCTCTTAGTCCTGGAGACCCTTCAAACACCCCTGTTGAGCCTCTGCAGGAAGGAGAGTTCAAGATTCCCACCTTGAAAACTCTCCCATCACTTTTCCCAGAAGGCTCGAAGAGTCAATGTCTTCATCACACAAACATCCTTTTTGAGGACAGAATTATTTCACGACCAGGTCCTTCCTTTGTCTCTATGGTAAGCTCTGCTTCTGGTTAGGAGCAGGAGGCCGTCCTTCAAGGGTTCCTCTCCGCCTGCGAGGCGGTTCTTCGCAGTCCGGATGTCACCAGGGCCGCGCTCATTCACCTGGATGGGGTTGTGGGTTCCAGAGTTTATCATTCCCTTTTTATAAACTTTGAGCCAGTCAAGAGGGGCTGTAAACCTGCACTCCACACCATGAGCAGGTGGACATGAATCCGGAGAACTTTGGCAAGACACTGGTCAGGCCTTCCTTCTCCCTTCGGAGTTCAGGGTGGTAACCAGGGGTGGGTCGGCTTCTCTAGTGGATACCCCAGGGGCAGGATCCGCAAGGCTGCCTCTTGGGCCACCTTGTACGGCTGCCACTTGGGCCACTCCATACACCTTGTTTGAGGCGTTATGGAATAATGCTTCAATTACTTACTGGTAATTGCAATACTCTGACTCCTTTCCTCACTTTCATTCATGACCGATCTCCCGCCTCCTTCCCTCGCTTTCATTCTTGACTGATCTCCCTCGCCCTTCCCTCGCCATGACTGATCTCCCTCGTCCTTCCCTCGCTTTCATTCATGACTGACCTCCCTCGCCCTTCCCTCGCCATGACTGACCTCCCTCGTCCTTCCCTCGCTTTCGTTCATGACTGACCTCCCTCGTCCTTCCCTCGCTTTCATTCATGACTGATCTCCCTCGTCCTTCCCTCGCCATGACTGACCTCCCTCGTCCTTCCCTCGCTTTCATTCATGACTGATCTCCCTCGTCCTTCCCTCGCCATGACTGATCTCCCTCGTCCTTCCCTCGCTTTCATTCATGACTGACCTCCCTCGTCCTTCCCTCGCTTTCGTTCATGACTGACCTCCCTCGTCCTTCCCTCGCCATGACTGACCTCCCTCGTCCTTCCCTCGCTTTCATTCATGACTGACCTCCCTCGTCCTTCCCTCGCCATGACTGACCTCCCTCGTCCTTCCCTCGCTTTCATTCATGACTGACCTCCCTCGTCCTTCCCTCGCCATGACTGACCTCCCTCGTCCTTCCCTCGCTTTCGTTCATGACTGACCTCCCTCGTCCTTCCCTCGCTTTCATTCATGACTGACCTCCCTCGCCCTTCCCTCGCCATGACTGACCTCCCTCGTCCTTCCCTCGCTTTCATTCATGACTGACCTCCCTCGTCCTTCCCTCGCTTTCGTTCATGACTGACCTCCCTCGTCCTTCCCTCGCCATGACTGACCTCCCTCGTCCTTCCCTCGCTTTCATTCATGACTGATCTCCCTCGTCCTTCCCTCGCTTTCGTTCATGACTGACCTCCCTCGTCCTTCCCTCGCTTTCATTCATGACTGACCTCCCTCGCCCTTCCCTCGCCATGACTGACCTCCCTCGTCCTTCCCTCGCTTTCATTCATGACTGACCTCCCTCGTCCTTCCCTCGCTTTCGTTCATGACTGACCTCCCTCGTCCTTCCCTCGCTTTCATTCATGACTGATCTCCCTCGTCCTTCCCTCGCCATGACTGACCTCCCTCGTCCTTCCCTCGCTTTCATTCATGACTGACCTCCCTCGTCCTTCCCTCGCTTTCATTCATGACTGATCTCCCTCGTCCTTCCCTCGCCATGACTGATCTCCCTCGTCCTTCCCTCGCTTTCATTCATGACTGACCTCCCTCGTCCTTCCCTCGCTTTCGTTCATGACTGACCTCCCTCGTCCTTCCCTCGCCATGACTGACCTCCCTCGTCCTTCCCTCGCTTTCATTCATGACTGACCTCCCTCGTCCTTCCCTCGCCATGACTGACCTCCCTCGTCCTTCCCTCGCTTTCGTTCATGACTGACCTCCCTCGTCCTTCCCTCGCTTTCATTCATGACTGACCTCCCTCGCCCTTCCCTCGCCATGACTGACCTCCCTCGTCCTTCCCTCGCTTTCATTCATGACTGACCTCCCTCGTCCTTCCCTCGCTTTCGTTCATGACTGACCTCCCTCGTCCTTCCCTCGCTTTCATTCATGACTGACCTCCCTCGCCCTTCCCTCGCCATGACTGATCTCCCTCGTCCTTCCCTCGCCATGACTGACCTCCCTCGTCCTTCCCTCGCTTTCATTCATGACTGATCTCCCTCGTCCTTCCCTCGCTTTCATTCATGACTGATCTCCCTCGTCCTTCCCTCGCTTTCATTCATGACTGACCTCCCTCGTCCTTCCCTCGCTTTCGTTCATGACTGACCTCCCTCGCCCTTCCCTCGCCATGACTGACCTCCCTCGCCCTTCCCTCGCTTTCGTTCATGACTGATCTCCCTCGACCTTCCCTCGCTTTCATTCATGACTGATCTCCCTCGCCCTTCCCTCGCCATGACTGACCTCCCTCGTCCTTCCCTCGCTTTCATTCATGACTGATCTCCCTCGTCCTTCCCTCGCTTTCATTCATGACTGACCTCCCTCGTCCTTCCCTCGCTTTCGTTCATGACTGACCTCCCTCGCCCTTCCCTCGCCATGACTGACCTCCCTCGCCCTTCCCTCGCTTTCGTTCATGACTGATCTCCCTCGACCTTCCCTCGCTTTCATTCATGACTGATCTCCCTCGCCCTTCCCTCGCGACTGATCTCCCTCGTCCTTCCCTCGCGACTGATCTCCCTCGTCCTTCCCTCGCTTTCTTTCATGACTGACCTCCCTCGTCCTTCCCTCGCTTTCTTTCATGACTGACCTCCCTCGTCCTTCCCTCGCTTTCTTTCATGACTGATCTCCCTCGTCCTTCCCTCGCTTTCTTTCATGACTGATCTCCCTCGCTCCCGGCGGTGGGGTCTGTGGCTTGGTCCCAACAGGATGCGATGGACGGGTGGAGTGTCTGAAAACAGGGCTCCCTCACTACCTAATAAACTAAAGTGATGGACAGAGCCGAAGTGATGCAATTACCGACTGTACATGGACGCTTTGTAGTCCAGGGGTCATTAGGGCAGCGGAAGAACACATGTCAAAGAGCTTTCATCTTACATCTACTCAAAGGGGGAAATACACGGGTTCTGGCTAAAATACCAGTCATGCTGGTCAAAAACACGGCCAGGCGGTAACCATAGCAGGGACTGGGAGTGAGGTGAGGGCCTGAGAGGGAGGCGAGGGCCTGAGAGGGAGGCGAGGGTCTGACAGGGACGTGAGGATCTGACCGGTGAGGGTCTGACACTGAGGTGAGGGTCTGACAGGTGAAGGTCTGACACTGAGGTGAGGGTCTAACATTGAGGTGAGGGTCTGACAGGCATGTGAGGGTCTGACAAGGAGGTGAGGGCCTGACAGGGATGTGAGGGTCTGACAGGGAGGTGAGGGTCTGACAGAGAGGGGAGGTGAGGGTCTGACAGGCAGGTGAGGGTCTGACAGTGAGATGAGCGTGTGACAGGGAGGTGAGGATCTGACGGAAGTGAGGGTCTGACAGGGAGGTGAGGGTCTGACAGTGAGATGAGCGTGTGACAGGGAGGTGAGGATCTGACGGAGGTGAGGGTCTGACAGGGAGGTGAGGGTCTGACAGGGAGGTGACGGTAAGAGAGGGAGGTGAGGGTCTGACAGGGAGGTGAGGGTCTGACAGTGAGATGAGCGTGTGACAGGGAGGTGAGGATCTGACGGAGGTGAGGGTCTGACAGGGAGGTGAGGGTCTGACAATGAGGGTCTGGCTGTGAGGGTCTGACAGCGAGGTGAGGGTCTGATAGGTGAGGGTCTGACACTGAGGTGAGGGTCTGACAGGGAGGTGAGGGTCTGAGAGGTGAGGGTGTGACACTGAGGTGAGTGTCTAACATTGAGGTGAGGGTCTGACAGTGAGATGAGGGTCTGACAATGAGGGTCTGGCTGTGAGGGTCTGACAGCGAGGTGAGGGTCTGATAGGTGAGGGTCTGACACTGAGGTGAGGGTCTGATAGTGAGTCGAGGGTCTGACAGTGAGGGTCTGGCAGTGAGGGTCTGACAGTGAGTTGAGGGTCTAACATTGAGGTGAGGGTCTGACACAGAGGTGAGGGTCTGTGAGGGAGGTGATGGTCTGAGAGTAAGGTGAAGGTCTGACAGACATCTTTGGGTCTGACAGTGAGGCGAGGATCTGACAGCTAGGTGAGGGTCTCACAGATAGCCGTGTGACGACCGTCTGGTAGCTAGGTAAGGGTCTGACAGGTGAGGGTCTGACACTGAGGTGAGGGTCTAACATTGAGGTAAGGGTCTGACAGGTGAGGGTCTGACACTGAGGTGAGGGTCTAACATTGAGGTGAGGGTCTGACAGGTGAAGGTCTAACACTGAGGTGAGGGTCTAATATTGAGGTGAGGGTCTGTCAGTGAGATGAGGGTCTGACAGTGAGGGTATGGCAGTGAGGGTCTGACAGAGAGGTGAGGGTCTGTGAGGGAGGTTATGGTCTGAGAGTAAGGTGAAGGTCTGACAGACATCCTTGGGTCTGACAGTGAGGTGAGGGTCTCACAGCTAGGTGAGGGTCTCACAGCTAGGGGAGGGTCTGACGGTGAGGGTCTGAGACTGAGGTGTGGGTCTGATAGTGATATGAGGGTCTGACAGTGAGGGTCTGGTAGTGAGGATCTGGTAGTGAGGTGAGGGTCTAACATTGAGGTGAGGGTCTGACAGGGATGTGAGGGTCTCTGAGGGAGGCAGGTGAGAGTCTGACAGAAATCATTGGGTCTGACAGGGTGGTGAGGCTCTGAGAGTGAGGGAAGGGTCTGACAGACAGCCTTAGGACGGACAAAGAGACGGTGGCCAATATTTCAGATTGAGACTAGGAGGTGTGAGACTGAGTTGAGGGTCTGAGGCGGAGGTAAGGGTCTGACGATGTGCTGAGGGTCTGAGACTGAGTTGAGGGTCTGAGGCGGAGGTGAGGATCTGGGGACGTGCTGAGGGTCTGAGACTGAGTTGAGGGTCTGAGGCGGAGGTAAGGGTCTGACGATGTGCTGAGGGTCTGAGACAGAGGTGAGGGTCTGAGGCTGAGGTGAGGGTCTGAGGATGTGCTGAGGGTCTGGGACGGAGGTGAGGGTCTGAGGATGTGCTGAGGGTCTGAGGATGTGCTGAGGGGCAGAGGCGGAGGTGAGGGTCTGAGGATGTTCTGAGGGTCTGAGACGGAGGTGAGGGTCTGAAGATGTGCTGTGGGTCTGGGTCGGAGGTGAGGGTCTGAGGATGTGCTGCGGGTCTGAGACTGAGGTGAGGGTCTGAGGATGTGCTGATGGTCTGAGACTGAGGTGAGGGTCTGAGGGTGTGCTGAGGGTCTGAGACTGAGGTGAGGGTCTGAGGGTGTGCTGAGGGTCTGAGACGGAGGTGAGTGCCTGAGGGTGTGTTGTGGGTCTGGGACGGAGGTGAGGGTTTGAGGATATGCTGTGGGTCTTAGATGGAGGTGAGGGTCTGAGGACGTGCTGCAGGACTGAGACGGAAATGAGGGTCTGAGGATGTGCTGAGGCCTGAGATGGAGGTGAGCGATTGAGGATGTACTGACGGTCTGAGACGGAGGTGAGGGTCTAAGGATCTGCTGAGGGTCTGAGACTGAGGTGAGGGTCTGAGGATGTGCTGATGGTCTGAGACTGAGGTGAGGGTCTGAGGGTGTGCTGAGGGTCTGAGACGGAGGTGAGGGTCTAAGGATCTGCTGAGGGTCTGAGACTGAGGTGAGGGTCTGAGGATGTGCTGATGGTCTGAGACTGAGGTGAGGGTCTGAGGGTGTGCTGAGGGTCTGAGACGGAGGTGAGGGTCTGAGGACCTGCTGTAGGACTGAGACGGAAGTGAGGGTCTGAGGATGTGTTGAGGACTGAGACGGAGGTGAGGGTCTGAGGATGTGCTGAGGCTCTTAGACGTAGGTGAGGGTCTGAGGTTGTGCTGAGGGTCTGAGACTGAGGTGAGGGTCTGAGGCGGAGGTGAGGGTCTGAGGATGTGCTGAGGCTCTTAGACGTAGGTGAGGGTCTGAGGATGTGCTGAGGGTCTGAGTCTGAGGTGAGGGTCTGAGGATATGCTGAGGGTCTGAGACAGAGTGAGGGACTGAGGATGTGCTGAGGGTGTGAGACAGAGGTGAGGGACTGAGGATGTGCTGATGGTCTGATACTGAGTTGAGGGTCTGAGGATGTGCTGAGGGTCTGAGACTGAGGTGAGGGTCCGAGGAAGTACTGAGGGGCTGAGACGGAGGTGAGGGTTTGAGCACATGCTCAGGGTCTGAGACTGAGGTGAGGGTCTGAGGATGTGCTGAGGGTCTGAGACGGAGGTGAGGTTCTGAGGATGTGCTGAGGGTCTTAGACGGAGGTGAAGGTCTGAGTATGTGCTGAGGGTCTGAGACTGAGGTGAGGGTCTGAGGATGTGCTGATGGTCTGAGACGGAGGTGAGGGTCTGAGGAAGTGCTGAGGGTCTGGTACTGAGCTGAGGGTCTGAGGATGTGCTGATGGTCTGGTACTGAGATGATGGTCTGAGGATGTGCTGAGGGTCTGAGACGGAGGTGAGGGTCTAAGGATCTGCTGGGGGTCTGGTACTGAGGCTAGGGTCTGAGGATGTGCTGAGGGTCTGAGACTTAGGTGAGGGTCTGAGGGTGTGCTGAGGGTCTCACATGGAGGTGAGGGTCTGAGACGGAGGTGAGGGTTTGAGGATATGCAGAGGGTCTGAGACGGAGGTGAGGGTCTGAGGATGTGCTGAGGGTCTGAGACGGAGGTGAGGGTCTGAGATGGAGGTGAGGGTCTGAGATAGAGGTGAGGGTCTGAGGATGTGCTGAGGTTCTGGTACTGAGGTGGGGGTCCAAGGGTGTGCTGAGGGTCTGAGACGGAGGTGAGGGTCTGAGGTTATGCTGAGGGTCTGAGACGGAGTTGAGGGTCTGAGGTTATGTTGAGGGTCTGAGACCGAGGTGAGGGTCTTAGGGTACTGAGGGTCTGAGACGGAGGTGAGGGTCTGAGGATGTGCTGAGGGTCTGAGACGGAGGTGAGCGTCTGAGGACGTGCTGAGGGTCTGAGACAGAGGTGAGTGAGATGTCGAGCCCTTGCTGTGTCAGTAAGTCTCAGACATAGCAGGACGGCAGCCCGGGAAGGCCTGGATTCAGGCAGTTTAAGATGTTTACATTCCAGCAAATAAATCTGAGGCCCGTGTTTGAGATCCAGAGAGGGCCAAGCCAAACATCTGCATAAAGCCAGATTTATAGCCCAGGGAGGTGAAAAAACTGCAGAGGGCTGTGAATAACGAGCGGTGTGTGCGGAGGGGCCAGGGAGGGGCCCCTGGCGAGGTGCAGTCTGAAAACAGCACAAGGAGGCCAGCTGTCCGATCTGCACCGTCTCGGGGAGCAGAGACAAGCAACCGTGCACCGTCTCAGGGAGCAGAGACAAGCAACCGTGCACCGTCTCGGGGAGTAGGGACAAGCAACCATGCACCGTCATAGTGAGCAGAGACAAGCAACCGTGCACCGTCTCAGGGAGCAGAGACAACCCACCCTGCACCGTCTCGGGGAGTAGGGACAAGCAACCGTGCACCGTCACAGGTAGCAGAGACAAGCAGCCGTGCACCGTCTCGGGGAGCAGAGACAAGCAACCGTGCACCGTCTCGGGGAGCGGAGACAAGCAACCGTGCACTGTCTCAGGGAGCAGGAACAACCCACCCTGCACCATCTCGGGGAGCAGAGACAACCCACCCTGCACCGTCTCACAGCATCTCATGGCGCAGAGACAACTCACCCTGCACTGACTCAGGGAGCAGAGACAACCTACCCTGTACCATGTCAGGGCACAGACACAACCCACCCTGCACTATCTCACAACATCTCAGGGCACAGAGGCAACCCACCCTGTAACGTCTCAGGGCGCTGAACCCACCCACCCTGCACCAACTCAGGGCGCAGAGACAACCCCCACTGCACCGTCCAATGAGTAGAGACAACCAACCCTGCACCACCTCACAGCGCAGACCCCACCCACCCTGCACTGTCTCACAGTCTAAAGGCACAGATACAACCCACCCTGCATCATCTCAGGGCGCAGACCCCACCCACTCTGCACTGTTTCATTGCTCAGAGAAAACCCACCCTGCACCGTCTAAGGGCACAGACGCGATCCACCCTGCAGCATCTCAGAACACAAGTACAGCTCACCTTGCACCGTCTTCACAGCGCAGACTTCACCCACCCTGCACCGTTTCAGGGAGCAGAGACAAACCACCCTGCACCATCTCAGTGTCCAGAGACAACACACACTGACACCTCAGAGTTTTTGTTTGGAAACTTTTTGATTGTTTGTGAAAGGGTGCCAAGGTTATTAGCAAAAAAAATGGCTTTCCTATGCAAACTCCGACGTAACTCTAACTACATGGTAGTCACCATCACTCGGTTTATAAATTCACACACACACACACACACACACACACACACACATATATATATACATATACATTACCTACTGGCAGTCGCCTGTAGGTAGTTATAGTTAGGACCTAGTTTCCATAGAAAAAGTGTTTTTTCTTTTGCCAATATCTTTAGCGCCGTTTGACGAAGCTTCACAAAATGTTCAAAACTAATGGGGCGCTCCAGTCAGCTCCTGTCTTGAATTTTGCGGGGTTAAGCGGGAGCTGCGAAAAAAGGGGGGGGTCCTAAAACGTGCTTTCTCCATGTTAATTTCCATAGGAAACTTTAGACAAAGCTACAGATCGAACTGCTGAACAGAATTACACCAAATTTGGGAAAAAGGTAGGTCTTGGTCCTGAAAGCGTGCTTTTTTGAATGTTGTAAATCTGTTCAGTAGTTCATGAGAAATAAAAAAATATAAAAAATATTGATATCTGGGGACGGCAGTGGATCCGCGAGCCCTCCCGAGCACGAGCTTTATTCTGATTGGCTGCCAACACTCCAAACAAGGAAGTGTTGGCAGCCATCTTGTGACTCAGTTGAACCGAGTCACAAGAAAAAGGTAAAAAAAAATGATACAAATACAGTTGGCTGGATTCACACTGGGTGCACGAATTCGACATAAAATTGCAAAAATGGCAGTCTGTATTTTAGAGTGGCTGTATGAAAGGTTATAATAGGGTGTGAGGAGGTGCATCAGATATTAAGTTGATGATGTCTTCAGTGATGTCATTTGAGATGCCAACAGTGATGTCATCAATGATGTCACTGACCATGTCACGAGTGATGTAATATGGGACGTCATCAGCAGTGCATTGCGGGGGTGAGAGTTACTATAACAGCCGAATTTCTCTGGTTTTGTACGAGTTAAATGTCCAACGAACTATAACATCCCTGAAACCTGTGTTTTTTTCAGTGGTGCAGACAAAAGTGAAAACACAACATGGCACACTGTGTGCCATGCCTGCAGACGCTGTATGCAGTATAAGTAAGTCACCCCTACAGCAGGCCTTACCACCCTAAGGCAGGGTGCCAGAGCAGTTAAGCCTGTGTCGATCAGTTCCATTACTAGAGGAACAAGTGATCAGGGGAGCTCCCCAGCTACATGATGGTTCAACTAAAACCAGGGATGTTTGGTCTCAGACATCTCATATTAATAAACCCACACCGATGCCAGTGTTGGATTTATCAATACATGCACACAGAAGGCACCTGAAAACCTACCAGCTACTGGTGTGCTGGCTGACTGCTTTTCACCAGCATGCCACCCGAGACTAGTTTCTGCTCCCAAGGGTGAGGGCCTTTGCTCCTAGGAGGCCAGAAACAAAGCCTGCTTGGGCAGAGGGTGTATACACCCCCTCACACAGGATGACCTTCAGATTAGCATTCCAAGGCAGGGAGCTTCAAAGAGCCCACCCCCTTTGGTTTTCTAATCTGGCTTCTCTCACAGGAGAGGAAGCTGACCCCCTTTGTCCAGCGGCCTTTGGTACCTGGACAGCAGGAAAATTAGCTAGTCAGATAGGCGTGTCCACCCTCAGGCTAGTGCACAACAACTATGATGGGCTACCTTAAGTGGAGGCGACTTTTCAAAGTTAGCCATCTTGGTGAGGGCAAGCTTAGGAATGCAGGGACAGAGTTATGTCCACTTCCCACAGGAAGTGGTGATATAGGGGGCGTAGTGACCCCTAGGGGTAGAGAGCCCATTGGCTACTTCCCACCCTCCTCTAAAGTTATTAAGTTCAGTATTTAGGGGAGCACCTGGCCCAGAGAAGCAGATCTCTTTGACCAAAAGTAGAAGAAGGATCAAAGATCCATGAAAGTAAGAAGTAAGAAGCAATTGACTTGGCACCTGCCCTTCCGGCCTGGTCGCCTATTCTATACAGTTGCGCCAAAGTCATCTTGCCTTGCAAGCTGCTGACCCGCCAAAAGCCTGGGAGGACTGCACATGCTTCTCTATAGACTCAGGAACTCCCCTGGAGCAGCGGAGCTGTTCCCCTGCATCTTGCATGTACCAAAGGCTGAACTGGGAGTTTCGAAGATCTCGAAAACCCAATGCTGGAAAGCACCACTGCACCCGAGCCTCCTTGCTGGAGCTGAAGTGGGCCAATGGTGCCAACATGGTCCCCAGACCCTCCAGACTTGAAGCCCACCTTGGGTTTCACTGCTGTGGACTTCTTGACAGTGCCTGCAACCTCTGTCTGCAATCCCCCTCTACTGCGACCGATCGCGGTGATGAAACCCCGATGCATAAGGACACCTCTACACCTGTCGCCCCAAGCCCATGGAGAAGAGGACCAATGGTGTCCCCACATCCCGAGCCTGTTCAGTCAGCCCAACTGGCCTCCCAGTCTGACCCTGCAACCTCTGTTCACAAATACCAATCGCCGTTGACTTGCATTGGGCACGCAACGCTGTTTTGCACCGCTGCATCCGGCTGCCCGTGTGCCGCTGGAGGTGACCTTCTGGTGCTGCCTTGAACCTTGCCCAATACTACTTCAAGTCCTGGAGGTTGATCTTGTACGTTGATGCAAAAAACTAGTATGGCTTATCTGTTTTTCCTCCAATAGGATAACATTGCAGACTCTGAAAAATGCACTAAGTGTCGGTTTTTTAAACGCAAAAGTCTTTCTCTTGAAAAACATATTTACCTGATCGCATTGATTCTGGTGCCTAAACATGTATAGGTTAACTGTTCTTTGTATAAATGTGTGTGGATCTCCTTACTGAGCTGCGTGCGCCATTTATGGACCATTGTGCGTGTTGCTGATGTCTAACACTCCTCTCTGACAAGCATGTGGATGCTCGACCCCACCACCCCTAGACGGGCATCTTGGGATTGCTAGAGCGCGCCCCTGTCCACTGTGGGGGAATACCCAGACGCTTTGTACGGCATATCTCTTTCGATATACTACATAAAGAGCCAGCTTCCTACAGTATTATCATAGAATATTTCATGAGTGATGTAATATGTGATGTCAATAGCTGTGCCTGGTGAGATCACAAGTTATAATGACTTGAGTTAACTATAACTGGTGCATTTAAGTGCTTATTTGAGTTTAAAATGTTATGTTTTTACTGACATGTCCACCAAACTATAAGGCCACTTTAGCCATTGTTTTTTTAGTGAATTTCTGAGAATTGTTAATGTAAGTAACAGTATCAAGAGTTGTCATTTTCAGAAAGGCAGACTTACTGGCTTTGTCAAAGGGTCAGAATACCAAAATATAAAAAGCTGGCTTATTGGCTTTTTCAGGTGACCGCACATCAACCTATATTAAGCAGGGCTATTGGCTTTGTCAAAAAGTCACCAAAATAATTTATCAATAACAACATTACAAAGTACCCTTATAAATACACAAGGTACAATGCATATTTATTATTGTCTAAAATATTTAAAATAAATCATTTTTTTTAAAAACAATCACAAATGTGTGTTTGAGTCTTTCTTTAACACACTTAAGGCTACAAAATGGAGCAACAGAACCAACCACAAGGAGTCCCCGCGCTCCAGCTGAAGAGTTTGCAGCTCCAACTCCGAGTGCTTTGGAAACTGTGGTAAGCTCGTCTGGGGTTGTGCATGCAATAACCAAGGAGACTTACTGTGTTTTTTAACTTTCCTGGGGGGCTACTGTGCTCCTTGCAGCCCCCGGCACACTTTAATAAATTGATGGTGGCGCCCTTGCCCCTCCTTGGGGCACCACGACAACATCAATATATATATATATATATATATATATACACATATATTCACTGAAAAAAACATAGGTTTCAGGCATGGGGGGCTGCTAACATGCAGCTCCCCGTGTGGAAAAGCAATCTGCTTTGCTTCATTGAAGCGAGAGCAGGTTTCCCTGCTCTCGCTTCGATCAAGCAAAGCAGTATGCAATGACAGGTTGGGAGCCACGAGGCTCCCGCCCTGTCATTGCAAACAGTAGTGTCCCGGGGTGGGCACCCCGGGACACTGCAGGAGCCGGCCCTGGGGGGTGGCGGTCCCCAGGGCCATCAAGCGCTCCAGGAGGGAGGCTGCGCGGCCCCCCTCCCACCTATTGCACAGCCCCGGGGGTTTGTGGTCCCCGGGGCTCGGGGGTCCGTTATGGACCCCCTAATTTGAATATTAGTGCCCCGGGGAGGTGGCGGTCGCCGGGGCATGTGGGGGGGCTCGTGCCTCACCACACAGGTGTACATTTTTTAAAATAGAAGCGTCGGGAGGTGGCGGTCCCCGGGGCAGTGTGGGTTCCATGTGCCCCCGCAATTATATTTAATAAAAGCCCCGGGGGTGGCGGTCCCCGGGCTTGGGCGGGCCATTTCGGCCCCCCCACACATTAAAAATAAGAAGCCCCGGGGGACGCCGATCCCCGGGGCTGCGGGGTGGCCGTGTGCCCCCTGCAAATATTTATGAAAAGCCCCGGGGGTGGCAGTTCCCGGGGCTGCGG